>NC_041219.1:60178356-60228497 GCF_002837175.3 Physeter macrocephalus | reverse complement strand
TCTCCCTCCCTCCCACCGTCCCTATCCCACCCCTCTCGTGGTCACAAAGCACAGAGGTGATCTCCCTGTGCTATGCGGCAGCTTCCCACTAGCTATCTAATTTACATTTGGTAGTGCATATATGTCCCTGCCACTCTCTCACTTCGTCACAGCTTACCCTTCCCCCTCCCCATGTCCTCAAGTCCATGCTCTAGTAGGTCTGTGTTTTATTCCCGTCCTACCACTAATCTCTTCATGACATTTTTTTTTCTTAGATTCCATATATATGTGTTAGCATACGGTATTTGTTTTTCTCCTTCTGACTTACTTCACTCTGTATGACAGACTCCAGGTCTATCCACCTCATTACAAATAACTCAGTTTCATTTCTTTTTATGGCTCAGTAATATTCCATTGTATATATGTGCCACATCTGATGTTAATTTCTAATTTTATTCCCTTGTCAGAGAACGTGCTGAATAATTTTACTTCCTTAAAATTTGTTGAGCATTATTTTGGTTTTATGGATCATGATATGGTCTATCACGTAGCATGTTCTATGAGCTCTTACAAATATTTCTGCTCTTGTTGGGTGGACTGTTCTATAAATGTCAACAAGATTCTGTTGATTGATGTTGTTGTCAAGTTTTCCTATATTCTTGCACCAACAGACTATCTATCCATCTAGACCCACTGGTTTGTCCTCCATCAACATGTAGTGCTGAGTTTTGGGGGAGACAAAGGAAACCTTCAAAGCTATATACTGACTGAGTTTATCAAAAGATGTGGTTTCAAATTGGGAGATTGGGATTGACATATATACACTAATATGTATAAAATAGATAACTAATAAGAGCCTGTTGTATAATTAAATAAATAAAATAAAATTCAGAAATTCAAAAAAAAAAAGATGTGGTTTCAGCCAGACTGAGTGAAGGGGCAAGATCTTAGCACCTTCCCCACTTTGAAACTTGTCTTGTGAACTCATGTAGACCTAAGCTAAACCTATCTTAACTCCTTCAAAAATTTAAGAAACTGGGTTAGGCAAAAATATAAAATGATAAAATATAAATATAAAAAATATAAAATATAAAATGATAAAAATTGTATGGAAAAAAAGTAAAGAAATATGGTATTACTAACTTAGGGACTTTTTAATCTTTAAGGTTTCTTGCATAAGTGAAAAATACATTAAGTGCCAATGTTCTCAGCATTGTTTTAAACCTTCACACCAATCCTGGCTAGTAGCTTTTGTTGCCATTTAGGAAATGAGAAAGTTGTGGATCCAGGTCACACAGATTCACTAGTAGGCTCAAACCCACGGAAATGGAGAAGACAGAGAGAAAGAGTCTGGGAATCAGAAGATCTGGGTTCAGATCCAAAGTTCTCATCATCTTTAATCTCAAGCCACTCACTCAGCAGTGGGGTTTTCATGTCTGGCTGAAAGGAAAAACGTTGTGTGGATCAGTGGTTTTCAACTGGGGGTCAGGGTGAAGTAATTGCAGAGTTTTCCCCAGCTCTCCCTCAACTTTAGTATGCCATTATCCTTTTGTAAGTGCCTCTGTCAAGATCACTTCTAGGGATGGCACCAAAGAACTATATTTCACTGGCTGATATTCGTAATCTGTCTGCACATAATTGTAGGGGAAATGATAGCAGAGGCAACAGCCAATGTAGAGTGTTCCAAGCGTGTGGCAACAAACAGGAACAGGCAACGGAGAAGCTGAATGAGGATTGGACAATTTGCTCACTTAGTGTCAGTTTAGAAGTGTGTTTAGGAACTTCCCTGGTGGCGCAGTGTTTAAAAATCTGCTTGCCAATGCAGGGGACACCGGTTCGAGCCCTGGCCTAGGAAGATCCCACATTCCCCCGGAGCAACTAAGCCCGTGCACCACAACTACTGAGCCTGCGTTCTAGAGCCCGTGAGCTACAACTACTGAGAATGCGTGCCACAACTACTGAAGTCCGCGCACGTGGAGCCCATGCTCCGCAACAAGAGAAGACACCACAGTGAGAAGCCCGCGCACCGCAACGAAGGGTAGCCCCGGCTCGCCGCTAGAGGGAGCCCGCGCGCAGCAACGAAGACCCAACGCAGCCAAAAATAAATACATACATAAAATTCAGTTTTGGAAAAAAAGAAGTGTGTTTAAACTGTGATATGAGACCATTTTTGACAAGTATAGTTTGAGATAACTCTGAAGTTGCTGAAGTTAAAATGTACTAGTGACGGTTAAGAACTACTGAAGTCATTTTCTTGACGGACTCTGAACTTTTCTTTTTCCCTCCACTTTTCCTTTGCTTAGTCCTTCCGCTCCTCTTCCTTCTTTTAAGACAGTCATTTTAAGGTTCAGTTACTGCTGGTGTCACATCCTTTACAAATATGACCATAGTCGGGAGGTTGCAGATGAACCACGGGAAGAGTTTTCCAATGCTTTCAATCTGGATTCCCTTTCCAATCTTATTCATCACAATGTCCCAGTTTGTGTACTTATAACTTAGAGTGGTCAGAGGTTTGTTTGCTTGTTTCCCTACCACAACCTTCAGGGATAAATTTCCTGATGTTAATAAAGAAATAAGAAAAGACTCAGTTGTACAGTTTTTCTCATTATACTATGCTAGTGGTTTCAAATGAAGTTATTTAAATTTCAGATACTATAGGTACCATTGAGAATAGTTGTCTCTGTTCTTTCAGTCATTCAGTCTAATTTTAAAAATTGATTTAAGTCAATTTTTAAAAATGAGTGTGCAAGTCACTTTACAGTACATCTGAAACTAACACATCGTAAATCAACTGAACTTCAATTTAAAATAAATAAATAAATAAATAACTAAAAATGAGTGTGCATCCCAATGCATGCATTTTTAAATAAAAAACTCTGTATGGGGCTTCCCTGGTGGCGCAGTGGTTGAGAGTCCGCCTGCCGATGCAGGGAACACGGGTTCGTGCCCCGGTCCGGGAAGATCCCACATGCCGCGGAGCGGCTGGGCCCGTGAGCCATGGCCGCTGAGCCTGCGCGTCCGGAGCCTGTGCTCCGCAATGGGAGAGGCCACAGCAGTGAGAGGCCCGCGTACCGCAAAAAAAAAAAAAAAAAAAACAACTCTGTATGTATTTGTATGTACTTATAGTACCTGTTATAAAACATAAAAAAGAAATTAAAAATGAGACAAGATAGCATGCAGAAAATGTTTATTAATGTAACAAACTTCTTACTATGATATTTTAATAATAACTAGTAAAGTGATTTAAATTGTTTTATTATTTGTAAAAGTATTGGCTTAATATTTTGTGATATGTGATTTGAAAATATGTTTTATATGTTCTCTTTGATCTGATAGTTGATTTCAGTGGCTGTAATAGCTGAAAAAAATGTATGGGTCCAAATGGAAGAAAAGCATTTTGCTTCTATCATGATATATTTCAATTCCATCTACCAACTATTTAAATGTTTTGTAGGAATTTGCATAGAAAATGTTCATCTATCTGGTAACAAAACAGTTATGTAAACTAGTTAGAAATTGTTACATAATAATTGCTTTCAAAGTGGA
The DNA here is from genome assembly GCF_002837175.3 of Physeter macrocephalus. Taxonomy (NCBI): domain Eukaryota; kingdom Metazoa; phylum Chordata; class Mammalia; order Artiodactyla; family Physeteridae; genus Physeter; species Physeter macrocephalus. Next base: position 60,224,972 of record NC_041219.1, on the reverse strand, counting down.
AACTATTCATTTATATAATTTTTAGAGAGGTTAGAAATTTTAAAAAGTTTTAGAAATATATAAATATGAGAGAATTCAGAGGTGAAAAATATATCATTTCAGCAACAAGATAATGAATAATAACATCTCCCAAAATCCATTTTCCACTCCCATAGCAAGGGTTCTTTTCAAAAAAGTTCAATTTTTACACATTGTGAAAATATCACTTTTACCTTGAAGGTGTTCATCTTTTCTACAACTATCTGCTAGCATACTCCTGTCAGTCACTCAACAGAGAAAAAACAGCAAATTTAGGAGACCTGCCTCATATAAAAGAAAAGTGGATAATATTTTAAATGTGACAATTCTCTTAAGTATACAGATGCATCTATATAGGACAATTTAAATTATTACTTCTCATTTCAAGGTATTGCCAGGATTATACTATTTAATAGTTTTGATTTTACAAAATAAACCACATGATATCATTATAGATTGCATTATGTTAAACATGTATAAACAAATGTAAGTTATCACCCCCTTTTTTCACGTAATTGCAATTCTTTTCTCAGGATACCTCATTCTCCATACGTGACACGTGACCCTCTGACATGCAGATTCAGTGAGTATTCCATTGTCACTCTTTTATATAAAAATACGGTGAATTTTAGTGAGAAAGTTTACTTTCATATACTTCAAGATAAAAACATAAGCAAATCTTCGTATTTTCCTCACAATTTACATATATCTCACTAATGTATCCTATGTACCGAGCACTATATAGATTATCTTTTACCTTTACTGCAAGACTTTTTATTTCCCTTTTATTTATGTGGAGAACAGTGGCTCTGAAAAAGTGGTATGCCTGCATTTCTCAGGGTAATTCATTCTAGCTGCTGTAACAAACCATCGTAAATTTCAGTGGCTTACTATAATACACTTTTTTCTTATGGACGCTTTTGGCTGAGTGGTTTCCATGGGCACTTTTCCTCCCAGTGGTTCTTAGGAATAAAATCTCTTTCCATGCTATGGGTCTGTTGTCTTTAATACATGGTTTCAGCTTGTCCTGCTGTCATCCAGCCAGTAGATGGGGAAACGAGAAGATGTCTCCTGGGCTATGGTCCTCACGGCTCTGAAGAGGTAGGGGGAAATGTCGGTATATATAAGATATTAGTGAAGGGGGTACGTGCAGTCAAGCTCACATTTTGGCAGAGGGTTACTGCTAGTCCCGGGGAGCAGATGCCTCCATGAATGATTTTAGTGCTTTTCCACATATCAGAAGATGCGAATTGGGCTCATAAAATCTCCTCCTGAAAATATCTAACTATCTGAAGGCCTGTTCTGCCAGTTTTTCCCAGAGCACAGAGTGCCTCATTCCTGATCTCCACCCTGAACCCCTTTTAAGCTGTGTTGAAGGTCAGGGATTGCTGTGGCTAGTAACTTCATCCTTGTAGAACCAGATGGCAAGTGACAATTTTTAGTTGGCAACATCTACTGTTCTTTCAATTCCTGAGACGCCCCATTTAGGTGGGGGGCATTGCTGCAGCGAGTCTATCGCTGACTCTGTTTACAGCTTACATCATTGTTCTGTTTCCATGTGCCATGCAAACCTTCTTTGTAAGCCTCGGGGCCTGTGAAGCTGTGAATGGTCCCCTGCTGCCCCCCTATGGTGAAGTTGGATTGTTTTCAGATAAAGTTGGAAGAATCCATTTGCCTGGCTTTCGTGTTAACTTCCTTTGAAACAGTTCCAAAGCAACGCTACCCAAAGTCTATCATAGTTTTTTGGCTTTGTTTCATTTTTCTGTTTTGTGAAATAACTCTCGCAGTTGTACTTACGGTCGCCTTTCCTGAGGCTCAGTTATGTTATGAGGTCTAGGCCAAAGGGCTTTAAGAGACAGACACAACGCTGAACATCATTCTATTCTTGTCATTGGGCAAAGCCTTCTTGCTCTGACTCTTTCCTTATAATTAACAATTTTCTAGGGCTTTCTCCATGCCTCACGTAAACAGATTTCAGGAGGGTCCACCCCACCAGTCTTCAAGCTGGAATTCCTCCTCACATTTGTAGAATCCAACAGAATACACTAAATAACACAGGAACGAGTGTTGTTGTAGGAATTTAGAGGATCTGGTAGAGGTGTCTATGGACTAAACTGCAGAATGAAGAGGTTCCCAGTATATATTTCAGTGTGACCTCTTGCTGTTCAGTACTTAACATTGGCAGAGTGGAAAATGGGCATATTCAATAAATGCTGATTGAACGAATGGCGAGGCAGAAATAGCCATCCGGCAGGGAAGGATGGACTGAAGCGTTGCTGAAAATGACTAAGAGGGACAGAAATTTGAGACAGAGGTAATAATTGAAATTATAAGGGAATGAACACTTGGAGAGAAAAGAGAAATAAGGGCTATTTAGACACCTTATTCATGCATATATGTGTGGGACCAGTGATACATATATGCCTCCTGTTTATATCTTCTGTTTAAGATTCTCTATCTAGCATGTATGTAGGTGTTTCTGTGTCTGTGCAGTTATTTCCAGAGTTTTCTCTATCTCAGAAATTTTTAAAATTCATCATTTATTTGAATTGTTTATTAAAATTGGAGAATAAACTTTTGAATCCCCCTTTGTTCTATCTGTATATATTTTTAAAAATTTCTAGGTCCTAGAGGTTATTACTTTTATGACTGCAGTGGGTCCTTTACAAAAACTAGATTTTTAAACACAATTCTGTGTATCAGAATGGGTATCTAGCAGTATGTTGGATGCTGCAGGAATTACAAAAATGAGTAAGCCATGGTCTCTGCCTTCAAGGAGATCAGGGTTCTTGGGGAAGTAGAGTAGGAGATTACATAATATAAAGCTCAGATCAGTTCATGTGTCTTGTATTCATCAATTATGAATAAAGGATGGGAAGAAAATTTGACTGATGAGACTTCATCCGTTCTTTTTTTAAAATTGAGGTAAAATTCCCATAACAGAATTCACCGTCAGCCATTCTTAAATGTACAATTCAGTGGCATTCAGTACAGTTCATCCTATTTTAAAAGAGATCTGAAGGAAATAAAACTGTGACTAGCAGAGACTAGAGGACTGAAGTACCTCAGTCTCTAAATGTGCCACATCACGTGGCACCCAAATTCTTTCTGTTCTAATGATGCCCAATTTCTGCTTGGTTTGTTAACAGTGCTGAGCAAACTGGTCATCTATTCAATCTGTGACCTATATTTCTTGAATAGAACGTGTATTAGGTGTTAGTATCTAATCTGGAATTCTCCCAGCTGTGTATTTTCTTCAGTGTCTCCTATGATTATAAAATCCATGTGGGGGGACTTCCCTGGTGGCACAATGGTTAAGAATCCTCCTGCCAATGCAGGGGACACGGGTTCGAGCCCTGGAAAGATCCCACATGCCGCAGAGCAACTAAGCCTACTGAGCCCACATTCCACAAATAATACTGGAGCCCGTGTGCCTAGAGCCCGTGCTCCGCAACGAGAGAGGCCACCACAATGAGAAGCCCGCGCACAGAAATGAAGAACAGCCCCAGCTCGCTGCAACTAGAGAAAGCCCAGGCGCAGCGACAAAGACCCAACGCAGCCATAAATAAATAGATAGATAGATAAATAAATAAAATTTTTAAAAAGTTAACATAGGGCTTCCCTGGTGGCGCAGTGGTTGAGAGTCCGCGAGTCCGCCTGCCGATGCAGGGGACACGGGTTCGCGCCCCGGTCCGGGAGGATCCCACGTGCCGCGGAGCGGCTGGGCCCGTGAGCCGTGGCCGCTGAGCCTGCGCGTCCGGAGCCTGCGCTCCGCAACGGGAGGGGCCACAGCAGGGAGAGGCCCGCGTACCGCAAAACAAAACAAAACAAAAAGCATTTGTGAATGATTGATTACCTACTCCTGGGATTTTTATTTTCACGTGTCCCATATCTAGTGCCTCATGTCATAGCAGTGCTCAATATAATCTGGTGCACCCAGTAAAGACTTGGGGTTGCGATTGTCCCTGGAGCTAAAGTCAAATCCTGACCTGAGCACCAATGAAGGCAGCTGTTACTGGGTCGCACAGGAGGTGGCGCTGTTGCGCTTTATCATGACTATCATTTCACCTGGACAGGCGTCTCCTTTATACCGGTCTAGCAATCGCTAGTGAAGGAGATGAATAAGTTGATCAGCAACAAGTCCAGCGTTTACAGTTTCGGCAGAGGTTTCCTGCTGGTTCATGTGTGGTGAGTCCCGGAAACCTCAGCGCCCGCAGGCTTTCCTTTGTGGGGAACCCGCCCAAACTCCATCCTTTGCTGGCAGCCACGCCCCACAGTGGGAAGGAGGGACTGAAAAGCATTTCCTTGAGGACGGCACAGCTTGCCCTTCCCAAAACCGTCTTTTTTTTTTTTTTCCTGGCTGGGCCCGTTTCATCTGAAATCCAGAGTGACCGGAGGAAGGACACGGTAGTAAAAAGGATTTGGGGGTACTAAGGGTGGGAGGGGGATGGCAGTGATGCAGCTCTGGGTGGACTTTGATGTTTGGGAAGAAAAAAAGGGAGGCGGCCGAAAGTGGGATGGTTGCGAGTGGCTGTTTCTATTTTATGTGAACAGCGATCACCAGGTGAATGAATCTGTATTTCTTTGGAACAAGCATCTCGTGGGTTTTGTCTTCTGTCTTTTTTTAAGGAGAGGTTAAACTTGCCTCAGCAATTTTGGCAAGGACAGAGGCAGCCAGAAAGCGAAGTGATGAGGGTTCTCTGTGTATTACTGGAGAGGAGGCCATCAGGAGAGGGGAGATATATAGAAACAAGCATGTACAGGAATTACAGTACTTGTCACAGGACAATACAGTCGTTCAGACGTGCTGCCTTGGGCTCCCTGCTGTCAGCTTCAGTTCCTCATCTCTTATGCATAATTTAAAACGTAATTACCTCACGGGGTTGTTGTGATATTTAAATGAGATGAGATAATATCTGTAATCACGCTTAAAAATTGTGCAGTCTGATAATGCTGTTCTTCGTTTACCGAATTTCAGTTTCCTTCTTAATTTGTCTTTTTTCTTTTTTATTGAAGTATAGTTGATTTACAATATTATTAGTTTCAGGTGTACAGCATAGTGATTCAGTATTTTTATAGATTTTACTCTGTTAAAAGTTATTACTGAATAATGGCTATTATTCCCTGTGCTGTGCAATATATCCTTGTTGCTTATGTATTTTATACAAAGTAGTTTGTATCTCTTAATCCCCTACCCCTATCTTGCTCCTTCCCCCTTCCCTCTCCCCACTGGTAACTACTATTTGTTTTCTATATCTGTGGGTCTGTTCTGTTTTGCTATATGCATTCGTTTGTTTTATTTTTTATATTCCACAAGTAAGTATGAATACAGTATTTGTCTTTCTCTGTCTGACTTATTTTACTATGCATGCTGTTCTCTAGGTCCATCCATGTTGCTGCAAATGGCAGAATTTCATTCTTTTTTATGGCTGAGTAAGATTTCATTATATATACATATATAATGTATATATGTCTTTTTTTTATCCATTTGTCTGTTGATGGCCACTTGGGTTGCTTCCATATTTTGGCTATTATAAATAATGCTGTTTTGAACATTGGTGTGCATGTATCTTTTCAAATAAGTGTTTTCATGTTTCCGGATATACACCCAGGAGTGGATTTGCTGGGTCATATCGTAATCCTATGTTTAATTTTTTGAGGAACATCCATACTGTTTTCCATAGCAACTGCACCAATTTACATTCCCACCATTAGTGTACAACAGTTCCCTTATCTCTACATCCCTTCCAACATTTGTTATTTAAAGCTATTCTGACAGGTGTGAGATGATATCTCATTGTGGTTTTGATTTGCATTTCCTTGCTGATTAGTGATGTTGAGCATCTTTTCATTTGCATGTTAGCCATTTGTATGTCTTCTTTGGAAAAATGTCTATTCAGGTCTTCTGACCATTTTTTGGATTGGGTTGTTTGGTTTTTTTTAATATTGAATTGGATGAGCTGTTTGTGTATTTTGTATATTAAGCCCTTGTTGGTTGTGTCATTTGCAAACACTTTCTCCCGTTCCATGGGTTGTCTTTTTGTTTTATTGGTGGCTTCCTTTGCTGTGCAAAAGCATTTAAGTTTACTTATGTCCCATTTGGTTACTTTTGCTTTTATTTCTTTTGCCTTAGGGGACTGAGCCAAGAAAATATTGCTATGATTTATGTCAAAGAGTGTTCTGCCTATGTTCTTTTTTAGGAATTTTATGGTTTTAGGTCTTACATTTAGGTCCTTTAACCATTTTGAGTTTATTCTTGTATATGGTGTAAAGAAATGTTCTAATCTCACTGTTTTATGTAGTTGTCCAGTTTTCCCAGCACCACTTGCTGAAGAGACTGTCTTTCCTCTGTTGCATATTCTCACTTCCTTTGTTGTAGATTAATCGACCATAAGTGCGTGGGTTTATTTCTGCTTTCTATTCTGTTCTATTGATCTATGTGTATGTTTTTGTGCCAGTACTGTGCTATTTTGATTACTGTAGCTTTGTAGTCTAGTCTGAAGTCAGGGAGAGTGATTCCTCTAGCTCTGCTCTTCTTTCTCAAGATTTGGTTATTTGGAGTCTTTTGTGTTTCCATACAACTTTCTTAAGTATTTGTTCTAGTTCTGTGCTTTGATCTGATAGTTGATTTCAGTGGCTGTAATAGCTGAAAAAAATGTATGGGTCCAAATGGAAGAAAAGCATTTTGCTTCTATCATGATATATTTCAATTCCATCTACCAACTATTTAAATGTTTTGTAGGAATTTGCATAGAAAATGTTCATCTATCTGGTAACAAAACAGTTATGTAAACTAGTTAGAAATTGTTACATAATAATTGCTTTCAAAGTGGAAACTATTCATTTATATAATTTTTAGAGAGGTTAGAAATTTTAAAAAGTTTTAGAAATATATAAATATGAGAGAATTCAGAGGTGAAAAATATATCATTTCAGCAACAAGATAATGAATAATAACATCTCCCAAAATCCATTTTCCACTCCCATAGCAAGGGTTCTTTTCAAAAAAGTTCAATTTTTACACATTGTGAAAATATCACTTTTACCTTGAAGGTGTTCATCTTTTCTACAACTATCTGCTAGCATACTCCTGTCAGTCACTCAACAGAGAAAAAACAGCAAATTTAGGAGACCTGCCTCATATAAAAGAAAAGTGGATAATATTTTAAATGTGACAATTCTCTTAAGTATACAGATGCATCTATATAGGACAATTTAAATTATTACTTCTCATTTCAAGGTATTGCCAGGATTATACTATTTAATAGTTTTGATTTTACAAAATAAACCACATGATATCATTATAGATTGCATTATGTTAAACATGTATAAACAAATGTAAGTTATCACCCCCTTTTTTCACGTAATTGCAATTCTTTTCTCAGGATACCTCATTCTCCATACGTGACACGTGACCCTCTGACATGCAGATTCAGTGAGTATTCCATTGTCACTCTTTTATATAAAAATACGGTGAATTTTAGTGAGAAAGTTTACTTTCATATACTTCAAGATAAAAACATAAGCAAATCTTCGTATTTTCCTCACAATTTACATATATCTCACTAATGTATCCTATGTACCGAGCACTATATAGATTATCTTTTACCTTTACTGCAAGACTTTTTATTTCCCTTTTATTTATGTGGAGAACAGTGGCTCTGAAAAAGTGGTATGCCTGCATTTCTCAGGGTAATTCATTCTAGCTGCTGTAACAAACCATCGTAAATTTCAGTGGCTTACTATAATACACTTTTTTCTTATGGACGCTTTTGGCTGAGTGGTTTCCATGGGCACTTTTCCTCCCAGTGGTTCTTAGGAATAAAATCTCTTTCCATGCTATGGGTCTGTTGTCTTTAATACATGGTTTCAGCTTGTCCTGCTGTCATCCAGCCAGTAGATGGGGAAACGAGAAGATGTCTCCTGGGCTATGGTCCTCACGGCTCTGAAGAGGTAGGGGGAAATGTCGGTATATATAAGATATTAGTGAAGGGGGTACGTGCAGTCAAGCTCACATTTTGGCAGAGGGTTACTGCTAGTCCCGGGGAGCAGATGCCTCCATGAATGATTTTAGTGCTTTTCCACATATCAGAAGATGCGAATTGGGCTCATAAAATCTCCTCCTGAAAATATCTAACTATCTGAAGGCCTGTTCTGCCAGTTTTTCCCAGAGCACAGAGTGCCTCATTCCTGATCTCCACCCTGAACCCCTTTTAAGCTGTGTTGAAGGTCAGGGATTGCTGTGGCTAGTAACTTCATCCTTGTAGAACCAGATGGCAAGTGACAATTTTTAGTTGGCAACATCTACTGTTCTTTCAATTCCTGAGACGCCCCATTTAGGTGGGGGGCATTGCTGCAGCGAGTCTATCGCTGACTCTGTTTACAGCTTACATCATTGTTCTGTTTCCATGTGCCATGCAAACCTTCTTTGTAAGCCTCGGGGCCTGTGAAGCTGTGAATGGTCCCCTGCTGCCCCCCTATGGTGAAGTTGGATTGTTTTCAGATAAAGTTGGAAGAATCCATTTGCCTGGCTTTCGTGTTAACTTCCTTTGAAACAGTTCCAAAGCAACGCTACCCAAAGTCTATCATAGTTTTTTGGCTTTGTTTCATTTTTCTGTTTTGTGAAATAACTCTCGCAGTTGTACTTACGGTCGCCTTTCCTGAGGCTCAGTTATGTTATGAGGTCTAGGCCAAAGGGCTTTAAGAGACAGACACAACGCTGAACATCATTCTATTCTTGTCATTGGGCAAAGCCTTCTTGCTCTGACTCTTTCCTTATAATTAACAATTTTCTAGGGCTTTCTCCATGCCTCACGTAAACAGATTTCAGGAGGGTCCACCCCACCAGTCTTCAAGCTGGAATTCCTCCTCACATTTGTAGAATCCAACAGAATACACTAAATAACACAGGAACGAGTGTTGTTGTAGGAATTTAGAGGATCTGGTAGAGGTGTCTATGGACTAAACTGCAGAATGAAGAGGTTCCCAGTATATATTTCAGTGTGACCTCTTGCTGTTCAGTACTTAACATTGGCAGAGTGGAAAATGGGCATATTCAATAAATGCTGATTGAACGAATGGCGAGGCAGAAATAGCCATCCGGCAGGGAAGGATGGACTGAAGCGTTGCTGAAAATGACTAAGAGGGACAGAAATTTGAGACAGAGGTAATAATTGAAATTATAAGGGAATGAACACTTGGAGAGAAAAGAGAAATAAGGGCTATTTAGACACCTTATTCATGCATATATGTGTGGGACCAGTGATACATATATGCCTCCTGTTTATATCTTCTGTTTAAGATTCTCTATCTAGCATGTATGTAGGTGTTTCTGTGTCTGTGCAGTTATTTCCAGAGTTTTCTCTATCTCAGAAATTTTTAAAATTCATCATTTATTTGAATTGTTTATTAAAATTGGAGAATAAACTTTTGAATCCCCCTTTGTTCTATCTGTATATATTTTTAAAAATTTCTAGGTCCTAGAGGTTATTACTTTTATGACTGCAGTGGGTCCTTTACAAAAACTAGATTTTTAAACACAATTCTGTGTATCAGAATGGGTATCTAGCAGTATGTTGGATGCTGCAGGAATTACAAAAATGAGTAAGCCATGGTCTCTGCCTTCAAGGAGATCAGGGTTCTTGGGGAAGTAGAGTAGGAGATTACATAATATAAAGCTCAGATCAGTTCATGTGTCTTGTATTCATCAATTATGAATAAAGGATGGGAAGAAAATTTGACTGATGAGACTTCATCCGTTCTTTTTTTAAAATTGAGGTAAAATTCCCATAACAGAATTCACCGTCAGCCATTCTTAAATGTACAATTCAGTGGCATTCAGTACAGTTCATCCTATTTTAAAAGAGATCTGAAGGAAATAAAACTGTGACTAGCAGAGACTAGAGGACTGAAGTACCTCAGTCTCTAAATGTGCCACATCACGTGGCACCCAAATTCTTTCTGTTCTAATGATGCCCAATTTCTGCTTGGTTTGTTAACAGTGCTGAGCAAACTGGTCATCTATTCAATCTGTGACCTATATTTCTTGAATAGAACGTGTATTAGGTGTTAGTATCTAATCTGGAATTCTCCCAGCTGTGTATTTTCTTCAGTGTCTCCTATGATTATAAAATCCATGTGGGGGGACTTCCCTGGTGGCACAATGGTTAAGAATCCTCCTGCCAATGCAGGGGACACGGGTTCGAGCCCTGGAAAGATCCCACATGCCGCAGAGCAACTAAGCCTACTGAGCCCACATTCCACAAATAATACTGGAGCCCGTGTGCCTAGAGCCCGTGCTCCGCAACGAGAGAGGCCACCACAATGAGAAGCCCGCGCACAGAAATGAAGAACAGCCCCAGCTCGCTGCAACTAGAGAAAGCCCAGGCGCAGCGACAAAGACCCAACGCAGCCATAAATAAATAGATAGATAGATAAATAAATAAAATTTTTAAAAAGTTAACATAGGGCTTCCCTGGTGGCGCAGTGGTTGAGAGTCCGCGAGTCCGCCTGCCGATGCAGGGGACACGGGTTCGCGCCCCGGTCCGGGAGGATCCCACGTGCCGCGGAGCGGCTGGGCCCGTGAGCCGTGGCCGCTGAGCCTGCGCGTCCGGAGCCTGCGCTCCGCAACGGGAGGGGCCACAGCAGGGAGAGGCCCGCGTACCGCAAAACAAAACAAAACAAAAAGCATTTGTGAATGATTGATTACCTACTCCTGGGATTTTTATTTTCACGTGTCCCATATCTAGTGCCTCATGTCATAGCAGTGCTCAATATAATCTGGTGCACCCAGTAAAGACTTGGGGTTGCGATTGTCCCTGGAGCTAAAGTCAAATCCTGACCTGAGCACCAATGAAGGCAGCTGTTACTGGGTCGCACAGGAGGTGGCGCTGTTGCGCTTTATCATGACTATCATTTCACCTGGACAGGCGTCTCCTTTATACCGGTCTAGCAATCGCTAGTGAAGGAGATGAATAAGTTGATCAGCAACAAGTCCAGCGTTTACAGTTTCGGCAGAGGTTTCCTGCTGGTTCATGTGTGGTGAGACCCGGAAACCTCAGCGCCCGCAGGCTTTCCTTTGTGGGGAACCCGCCCAAACTCCATCCTTTGCTGGCAGCCACGCCCCACAGTGGGAAGGAGGGACTGAAAAGCATTTCCTTGAGGACGGCACAGCTTGCCCTTCCCAAAACCGTCTTTTTTTTTTTTTTCCTGGCTGGGCCCGTTTCATCTGAAATCCAGAGTGACCGGAGGAAGGACACGGTAGTAAAAAGGATTTGGGGGTACTAAGGGTGGGAGGGGGATGGCAGTGATGCAGCTCTGGGTGGACTTTGATGTTTGGGAAGAAAAAAAGGGAGGCGGCCGAAAGTGGGATGGTTGCGAGTGGCTGTTTCTATTTTATGTGAACAGCGATCACCAGGTGAATGAATCTGTATTTCTTTGGAACAAGCATCTCGTGGGTTTTGTCTTCTGTCTTTTTTTAAGGAGAGGTTAAACTTGCCTCAGCAATTTTGGCAAGGACAGAGGCAGCCAGAAAGCGAAGTGATGAGGGTTCTCTGTGTATTACTGGAGAGGAGGCCATCAGGAGAGGGGAGATATATAGAAACAAGCATGTACAGGAATTACAGTACTTGTCACAGGACAATACAGTCGTTCAGACGTGCTGCCTTGGGCTCCCTGCTGTCAGCTTCAGTTCCTCATCTCTTATGCATAATTTAAAACGTAATTACCTCACGGGGTTGTTGTGATATTTAAATGAGATGAGATAATATCTGTAATCACGCTTAAAAATTGTGCAGTCTGATAATGCTGTTCTTCGTTTACCGAATTTCAGTTTCCTTCTTAATTTGTCTTTTTTCTTTTTTATTGAAGTATAGTTGATTTACAATATTATTAGTTTCAGGTGTACAGCATAGTGATTCAGTATTTTTATAGATTTTACTCTGTTAAAAGTTATTACTGAATAATGGCTATTATTCCCTGTGCTGTGCAATATATCCTTGTTGCTTATGTATTTTATACAAAGTAGTTTGTATCTCTTAATCCCCTACCCCTATCTTGCTCCTTCCCCCTTCCCTCTCCCCACTGGTAACTACTATTTGTTTTCTATATCTGTGGGTCTGTTCTGTTTTGCTATATGCATTCGTTTGTTTTATTTTTTATATTCCACAAGTAAGTATGAATACAGTATTTGTCTTTCTCTGTCTGACTTATTTTACTATGCATGCTGTTCTCTAGGTCCATCCATGTTGCTGCAAATGGCAGAATTTCATTCTTTTTTATGGCTGAGTAAGATTTCATTATATATACATATATAATGTATATATGTCTTTTTTTTATCCATTTGTCTGTTGATGGCCACTTGGGTTGCTTCCATATTTTGGCTATTATAAATAATGCTGTTTTGAACATTGGTGTGCATGTATCTTTTCAAATAAGTGTTTTCATGTTTCCGGATATACACCCAGGAGTGGATTTGCTGGGTCATATCGTAATCCTATGTTTAATTTTTTGAGGAACATCCATACTGTTTTCCATAGCAACTGCACCAATTTACATTCCCACCATTAGTGTACAACAGTTCCCTTATCTCTACATCCCTTCCAACATTTGTTATTTAAAGCTATTCTGACAGGTGTGAGATGATATCTCATTGTGGTTTTGATTTGCATTTCCTTGCTGATTAGTGATGTTGAGCATCTTTTCATTTGCATGTTAGCCATTTGTATGTCTTCTTTGGAAAAATGTCTATTCAGGTCTTCTGACCATTTTTTGGATTGGGTTGTTTGGTTTTTTTTAATATTGAATTGGATGAGCTGTTTGTGTATTTTGTATATTAAGCCCTTGTTGGTTGTGTCATTTGCAAACACTTTCTCCCGTTCCATGGGTTGTCTTTTTGTTTTATTGGTGGCTTCCTTTGCTGTGCAAAAGCATTTAAGTTTACTTATGTCCCATTTGGTTACTTTTGCTTTTATTTCTTTTGCCTTAGGGGACTGAGCCAAGAAAATATTGCTATGATTTATGTCAAAGAGTGTTCTGCCTATGTTCTTTTTTAGGAATTTTATGGTTTTAGGTCTTACATTTAGGTCCTTTAACCATTTTGAGTTTATTCTTGTATATGGTGTAAAGAAATGTTCTAATCTCACTGTTTTATGTAGTTGTCCAGTTTTCCCAGCACCACTTGCTGAAGAGACTGTCTTTCCTCTGTTGCATATTCTCACTTCCTTTGTTGTAGATTAATCGACCATAAGTGCGTGGGTTTATTTCTGCTTTCTATTCTGTTCTATTGATCTATGTGTATGTTTTTGTGCCAGTACTGTGCTATTTTGATTACTGTAGCTTTGTAGTCTAGTCTGAAGTCAGGGAGAGTGATTCCTCTAGCTCTGCTCTTCTTTCTCAAGATTTGGTTATTTGGAGTCTTTTGTGTTTCCATACAACTTTCTTAAGTATTTGTTCTAGTTCTGTGAAAAATACCATTGATATTTTAATAGAGATTGCATTGAACCTGTAGATTGCCTTGGGTAGCATGGTAATTTTAACAGTATTAGTTCTTCCAATCCAGGAACAGGATATATCTTTCTGTTTGTGTCATCTTTAATTTCTTTCATCAGTGTCTTATAGTTTTCAGAGTACAGTTCTTCTGCCTCCTTAGGTAGGTTTATTCCTAGGTATTTTATTCTTTTTGAAGTGATTATAAATGAGTTTTGATCCCCTTCCCTCTGTCTTCTCCTTCGATAACCCCTTTAATACAAATATTGCTGCACTTAATGTTATCCCAGAGATCTCTTAGATTGATTTCATTTATTAAAATTTGCTTTTCTTTTTGCTGTTATGATTGGGTGATTTCCATTATTCTATCTTCCAGATCGCGTATGTGTTCTTCTGTATCACTTAGCCTGCTATTCATTCTTTCTAGTGTGTTTTTTATTTGTTATTGAGTTTGTCATTTTTGATTGAGTTTTTAAAAATATATTCTAGTTCTTTGTTAAAATTCCCACAGTGTTCATCTATTCTTTTCCTTAATTTAGTTAACATCCTTATTACTAATGCTTTGAATTCTTTACCTGGTAATTGTTTATTTCTGTTTGTTATTTATTTTTTCATGTTTTGTTTTGTTTTGTTTTGTTTTCTTTTTTGGCTTAACTTTCTCTGACTGTATTGACTCTATGAACAGTTAGCTCTTGCAGTCTTGAAGGGGTGTTCTTGTGTGGGAGCATCCGTATACAGACTATGTGTGCCCAGTGCCTTTGGTGAGAGAGCTGGATTTACTGTGTATGCAGTCATGTCTTTCCTCAGGGTGTGCTGGCAGCTATCATCTTGGTAGGAGGTGGCTCTGGACATGGAGGGGCTGGAGCTGGAGCTGGTGTGAGACGGGACTTCCCCTCTTCTCAGTGGCCATAGCTCCCCTCTTGGGGGTGGGGTATGACCCCAAGTTGCTGGAGCAGAAGCCCTGAGGGTTGGGCCAAGCTGGCTCTGTTTCCTTTAAGTGTGTGTTTTCCCCTCCCTCTGTTCTGGGACCCTTGTCTGAATTGTCTCTGATGTGCTGCATGTGCAGATGCCTGCAGTTGTTTCCCTTGCTCTGCTCAGATGTAGCCTTGGGTCCAAGTCCCTTTTGCCCCTCATAGCTGATCACTGCCCCACCCAGGTCACCTCTGCATTGCACAGCTGAGCTTTCTTCCTGGCCGTGGCCACCCCAGATCCAGTGTCACACTAAGACCCAGAGTAAGTGGGGCTGGAGAGTTCTCTCTGCTTGGGCTGGGGCACATGCCGAGGCTGTCTCGGGAAACCTGGCAGCCACTGGAGTAGTCCTCACTCCGTCCTCTCCACTTTGCCTCGGGGACAAGCCAGCGCGTGTGCGCTCCTCATGAGTGAGTCCAGGCTCCCCACAGCTCTCCTGTTAGCCCCAGTGGTCTTCCCACAAGCCAAGGGAGCTCATCTCCCCTGTGTAGGACCCCAGAACTGGGGTGCCCAATATGTGGCTTGAACTACTCACTCCCCAGCATGGGTCTTCACCTGTGTAATCTTCCTTTTCCCCTGAGCCCCCTTCCAGGGGCACAGGTCCTAACCTGATCACTTCTCTTCCCTTCTTATCCAGTTATGTGTGGATCTTTCTTATAGCCTTGGTTGTACAGGAGTCTTTCTGCCAGTCTCTAGTTAGTTTTCAGTGAGAATTGTTCCATATGTAGATGTATTTTTGATGTGTTCATGGGGGGGAGGTGAGCTCCACCTCCTCCTACTCCACCATCTTGATTGATCCCATCTCTGTCTTCTCTTTTTCTTAATTTGTTTTTCCCTTCTATCAATCCCTCAACCTCGTTCTCATGTTGTCTCCTATCTTTCCCTGTTATTTCTGTGATTGTGGACTCCTTCTGATATGAATCCTCTCCCCATCTGAGTTGTTCTACATTTCAGACCAAGCTTTCTTCCCACTGCTTACTAGCAGCCATCGGTAGTTATGGTGATAAAGGCATTAAGCTACTGTATCGTGTAACACACCCACACTGAAAGGCACGCAGAAAAAGCCCTGTTACCAAGTGCTAGGGATACAACCAGGAAGAAAATAGCCAAAGTCCCCAAATTCTTGTTCTTGTGAAGGCTTTCATGCTTTCTCCTCTAACTCCCCACCAGGCTACTGTTCTGTGTCTACTTCTCGGCTGTGCTAATAAAAGGACGTAAAGAAACTGAGTATGCCCTCAAGGAAATTACTATCTGGGTAGAAAGAAACAGATAATCATAGGCAAACTGATTAAGTACTGAATAAGTAGGTTGGGTATTCAATGCTCTATATTAGCATATCATTTCTTGGGTACAGTTTCTAACTGGGGAAAGTACAAGTAGAAGGGAATAAATGTACCCAAAGAAAAAGGAGATATTATATAGATAGTGTAAAGTGGAAAGAGTCCTGTCCTGAGTCCAAGGATCTGAAATCTGTTTTAAGCTCTGGTACTCTTTTTTGTGAGCAAAGAACAAGGTACTCACTCAGTGTGCTTAGTTGTTTTATTATTATTATTATTTTTCTGTCTTAGAAAATAAAGGGTTGAGGTAGACTGGCAAATCTTGGGAATTCTTCCAGATTAAAAAACTGAGTCTTTTAGTTTGGAATTTCTCATAATTTCTCTGAGTTTCCTAACCAGAATGATCATGAGGAGATAGGTTAGAATTTAGCTGAGGAGACAGTCAACTCTGGATAAGGAAAGGAAAATGGGGATGAAGTGAAAGGGTTCCTGTCCATGCCTTGGCTTCAACCTCATTTCCTAAAGTTACTCTTACCCCCCTCAGCTCAGGTGGCCTTCTCCACAACTTTCCCCTGCCTACAACGCTAGCTGAATTGGGCGATGTAGACTCCAGCTATATAACGCCGTGAAGGCTCCTTCCTAAGCGAGAGATTTCAGGGAAGAGAAGGATTTCCTGATGCTCATGCTTTCTTTAACCCTCATCAGTCTAGGTTCTATCTCAGCTTTTAAGCATTGTCTGCCCCTGCACTTACTCTGCTTTCTTACTTATAATAATAATCGTTCTTGGCCTTGATGTAGCCAATTGCCAGTACAGCCGATTCTTTTTCTTTTTAATTAAAGTGTAATTGGCGTACAACACTATGTTAGTTCCAGGTGGACAAAATAGTAATTCAATATTTCTTTACATTACAAAATGATCAACACAATAAGTCTAGTTACCATCTGTTACCATACAAAGTTATTACAATGTTATTGACTACCTTCCCCATGTTGTATATTTCATCCAAGTGACTCATTTATTTTGTAACTAGAAGTTTGTACCTCTTAATCTCCCTCACCTAATTCACTGGTTGTCCCTCCCTCCTCCCCTATGGCTGCCACCTGTTTGTTGTCTGTATCTATGAGTCTATTTATCTTTTGCTATGTTTGTTCATTTGCTTTGTTTTTTTAGATCCCACATATAAGTGAGATCATACGGTATTTGTCTTTCTCTGTCTGACTTATTTCACTTAGCATAATGCCCTCTAGGTCCATTAATGTCAAAAATGGCAAGATATCATTCTTTTTATGACTGTGTAATATTCCATTGTATATCTATCTCTCACTCACATATTCTTTATCCATTCATCTATTGATGGACAGTTAGGTTACTTCCATACATTTGCTCTTATGAATAATGCTGCAGTGAATATGGGGATACATATAGCTTTTAAAAAATATTTTTTATTGGAGTATAATTGATCTACAATGTTGTGTTAGTTTCTGCTATACAGCAAAGTGAATCAGTTATACATATACATATATCCACCCTTTTTTAGATTCCTTTCCCACATAGGTCATTACAGAGTATTGAGTAGAGTTCAGTAGGTCTTTATTAGTTATCTATTTTATATATGGTTTTGTGTATATGTCAGTCCCAATCTCCCAATTTATCCTTCCTCCCCTTCCCCCCTTGGTAACCATAAGTTTGTTTTCTACATCTGTGACTCTATTTCTGTTTAGTAAATAAGTTCATTTGTACCATTTTTTTAGATTCCACATATAAGCGATATCATATATTTGTCTTTGTCTGACTTATTTCACTCAGTATTCATATCACCTCTTTTTACATGCATTACCCTTTGTCTCCCTGAAGATGATTAGTAGTGATATATGAGAGGAGAAAAAATATGACCAATGAATGATAGGGCAATGAGCATATATCTTTTTGAATTAGTATTTTTTTCTTCAGAAAAATACCCTGAAGAGGAATTGCTGGCTCATATGGTAGTTCTGTTTTAATTTTTTGAGGAACCTCCATACTTTTCTCCATAGCGGCTGTACCAATTCACATTCTCATCAACGGTATATTAGGGTTTCCTTTTCTCCACATCTGTGCCAACACTTGTTTATTTGTTGTTATTTTGAGAATAGCCATTCTGATAGGTGTGAGTTGATATCTCACTGTGGTTTTGATTTACATTTCCATTATGATTAGTGAAGAGCATATTTTCATGTGTGTGTTGGCCACCTATATGTCTTCTTTGGAAAAATTCTATTCAGGTTCTCTGCCCATTTATTAATTTTTTTTTTGATGAGTGTATGTTTTTTGTATATTTTGGATATTAAGCCCTTATCAGATATATCATTTGCAAATATCTTCTTCAATTTAGTAGGTGGCCTTTTCATTTTGTTAAGAGCTTCCTTCACTGTGCAAAAATGTTTTAGTTTGATGTAGCCCCATTTGCTTTGTTTTCTTTTTTGCTTTTGTTTCCCTTGCCTGAGGAGACATATTCAAAAAATTTTTCTATGTCAAAATGTATATATTACCTATGTTTTATTCTAGGAATTTATGGTTTCAGTTCTTACAGTTAAGTCTTTAATCCAGTTTGAATTTATTTTTGTATATGGTGTAAGAAAGGAGTCCAGTTTGATTCTTTTGCATAGTGCTGTCCAGTTTTCTCAACAACATTTATTGAAAAGGCAGTCTTTTCCCCATTGTATATTTTTTCCTCCTTTATCATGGATTAATTGACTGTATAAGCATGGGTTCATTTCTGGGCTCTCTATTCTGTTCCAGTGACCTATTGTGTTTGTTTTTGTGCCAGTACCATACTGTTTTGATTACTGTAGCTTTAGAGTATAGATGGAAATCAGGGAGTGTGATACTTCCACCTTTGTTCTTTCTCAAGATAGTTTTGGCTATTTGAGGTCTTTTGTGCTTCCATACAAATTTAGAATTATTTGTTCTTGTTCTGTGAAAAATACTATTGGTATTTTGATAGGGATTGCATTGAATCTGTAGATTGCCTTGGAGAGTATGTTTGTTTTAATAGTGTTAATTCTTCCAATCCATGAATATTGTATATATTTTCATCTGTTTATTTCCTTTTCAGTTTCTTTCATCAGTGACTTATAGTTTTCTGAGTATAGGTCTTTTACCTCCTTGGCTAGATTTATTCTGAGATGTTGTATTCTGTTGATGCAATTGTAAATAGGATTGTTTTCTTAATTTATTTTTCTGATAGTTCATTGTTAGTGTATAGAAACAGAACTTATTTCTATATTTTAATTTTGTATCCTAAACTTTACTTGTTAGTTCTGATAGTTTTTGTGGTGGTATCTTTAGGATTTTCTGTATAATATTACGTCATCTGCAAACAGAGTTTTACTTCTTCCTTTTAAATTTGGATTCCTTTTTTTCTTTTTCTTGCTTGATTGCCGTGGCCAGGAATTCCAATACTATGTTGAATAAAAGTGGTGAGGATGGGCATTCTTGTCTTGTTCCTGATCTTAGAGGAAATGCTTTCAGCTTTTCACTTTTGAGTAAGATGTTAGCTGTGGACTTACATATATGGCCTTTATTATGTTGAGGTATGTTCCCTCTATATATACTTTGTTGAGAGTTTTTGTCATAAGTGGATATTGAGTTTTGTTGAAAGATTTTTCTGCATCTATTGAGATGATCATATAATTTTTATCCTTCAATTTGTTAATGTGGTGTATCACATTTGAGGATATTGAACCATCCTTGTATCCTTGGGATAAATCCCACTTGTTCATGGTATATGATCCTTTTAACGTATTGTTGAATTTGGTTTGCTAATATTTTGTTGAGGATTTTTGCATCTATGTTCATTAGTGATATTGGCCTCTGGTTTTCTTTTTTTGTGATGGCTTTGCTTGGCTTTGATATTAGGGTAATGCCTGCTTTGTAGAATGGGTTTGGAAACATTCCTTTGTCTTCAATTTTTTGGAATAGTTTGGTAAGGACAGCGTTAATTCTTCATTAAATGTTTGGTAGAATTCACCTGTAAATCTGTCTGGTCCTAGACTTTCATTTGTTGGGAGTTTTTTTGATTGCTGATTCAACTTCATTACTGGTAATTGGTCTGCTCATATTTTCTAATTCTTCCTGATTCATTCTTGGGACTCTATATGTTTTTAGAAATTTATTCATTTATTCTAGATTTTACATTTCATTGGTGTATAATTGTTCATAGTAGTCTCTTATGACCCTTTGTATCTCTGCGCTTTTGGTTGTAACTTCTCCCCTTTCATTTTTTATTTTATTTATTTTGGCCCTCTCTTTTTTTCTTGATGAGTCTGGGTGAAGGTTTATGAATTTTGTCTATTTTTTTTCAAAGAACCAGCTCTTAGTTTCATTGTTCTTTTCTCTTTTTGTCTCTATTTTCTTTCTTTCTTTCTTTCTTTTTTTGCCATGCTATGCAGCATGTGGGATCTTAGTTCTCTGACCAGGGATCGAACACACGCCCTCTGCAGTGGAAGAGTGGAGTCTTAACCACCAGACCACAAGGGAAGTCCCACTTTATCTCTTTTTTGATCTTTATAATTTTTTCCTTCTACTAACTTTGGGTTTTTGTTTGTTCTTTCTTTTCTAGTTCCATTAGTTGCAAGTTTAGGATGTTTATTTGAGATTTTTCTTGTTTCCTGAGGTAGGCTTATATTGCTATAAACTTCCCTCATAGAACTAGTTTTTCTGTGTCCCATTGATTTTGGATCATTGTGTTTCCGTTTTAATTTATTCTCAGGTATTTTTTGATTTCCTCTTTGATTTCTTCAGTGACCCATTGGTTGTTTAATAGCATGTTTTGTAGCCTCCATGTGTTGTGGTTTGTGCAGTTTTTTTTTTTCTTGTAGTTGACTTCTAGTCTCATACTGTTGTAGTTGGAAAAGATGCTTGATATGATTGAATCTCCGAAAATTTATTGAGACCTGTTTTTTATCCTGCCATGTGATCTATCCTGGAGAATGTTCCACGTGCACTTGAAAAGAATGTGTGTTCTGCTGCTTTTGAGTGGAATGTTCTGTATATATAAAGTCTATCTGATCCAATCTATCATTTAAGCCAGTGTTTCCTTATTGATTTTCTGTCTGGATGATCTATCTATTGATGTAAGCAGGGTGTTAAATTTCCCCTGCTATTATTGTGTTATTGTCAATTTCTCCCTTTATGTTTGTTAATATTTGCTTTGTGCATTTAGGTGCTCCTATGTTAGGTGCATCTATATATACAACTGTTATATGTTCTTGTTGGATTGATCTCTTGATCATTATGTAATTTCCTTCTTTGTCTCTTGTTACAGTCTTTGTTTTAAAGTCTATTTTGTCTGATATAAGTATTGCTACCCCAGCTTTCTTTTGGTTTCAATTTTCATGGAATTCCTTTTTCCATCCCCTTGCTTTCAGTCTGTATGGGTCTCTAGATCTGAAGTGAGTCTCTTGTAGACAGCATATATATTGGTCTTGTTTTTTTTTAATCCATTCAGCCACTCGTTGTCTGTTGATTGGAGCATTTAGTCCATTTACATCTAAAGTAATTATCGATAGGTATGTACTTTTTGCCATTTTGTTAATTGTTTTTGGATTGTTTTTGTCCTTTTTTGTTCCCTTCTTCATTTGCTCTCTTCCCTTGTGATTTGATGACTATCTTTAGTGCTGTATTTGGATTTCTTTCTTTTGTGTGTGTGTATCTATTTTAGATTTTTGATTTGTGGTTACCATGAAGTTTAAATACAGCAACCCAAATATTTACATGATTATTTAAGTTGATGATCTCAAGTTCAAATGTATTCTAACAACCTTGCATTTAACACCCTCCCCCCACCCCACACTGAATATTATTTACACCATATTTTACATTTTGTATATTCCTTAACTACTTTTGTGGATATAGATGCTTTTACTAATTTCATCTTTTAAGCTTTCTACTAGGTTTGTAAGTGGTTGATCTACTATCTTTACTGTATATTTGCCTTTACCAATGAGAATTTTCCTTGCATAATTTTTATATTTCTAGTTGTGGTTTTTTCTTTTCTGCTTAGAGAAGTCCCTTTAACATTTCTTGAAAAGCTGGTTTAGTGGTGCTGAACTCTTTTAGATTTTGTTTGTCTGTAAACCTCTTTATCTCCTTTTCAGATCTGAATGATAGTCTTGTCAGGAAGAGAATTCTTGGTTGTAGGTTATTTTGTTTCATCACTTTAAATATATGTTGCCACTCCCATCTGGCCTGCAAAGTTTCTGCTGAAAAGTTAGCTGATAGTCTCATCGGAGTTCCCTTGTACATAGTAGTTGCTTTTCCTTTGCTGCTTTTAAGATTATCTCTTTATCTTTAAGTATTGCCATTTTCACTATAATGTCTCATGGTGTGAAACTATGGGTTCATCTTGTTTAGGATGCTCTGTGATTCCTGGACCTGGATGTCTTTTTTTTTCCCATATTACAGAAGTTTTCAGCTTTTTTTCTTCAAATAACTTCTCTGCCCCTTATCTTCTTTTCTCTTTCTGGGACCCATAAAATGTGAATGTTAGTACACTTGAAGTTGTCCAGAAGGCCTCTTAAATTATCCTCATTTTGAAAAATTATTTTTTCCTTTTTCTGTTCGGCTTGGGTGATTTCCACTACTCTGTCTTCTAGTTCACTGATCCGTTCCCTGTATAATCTAATCTCCTGTTATTCTTTCTAGTGTATATTTTTAATTTTAGTTATTGTGTTTTTCAGTTCTTTTTGGATCTTCTTTTAATTTTCTGTTTGTTAAACTTCTCACTGTGTTCATCCATTCTTCTCCTTAATTCATTGAGCATCTTTATGATTATTACCCTAAACTCTTTATTGGGTATATTGCTTATCTCCACTTAGCTTAATTCTTCTGGGGTTTTACCTTGTTCCTTTATTTGGAGTGTATTCCTCTGTCACCTCATTTTGCCTAATTCTCTCTCTCTCTCTCTCTCTCTCTCTCTCTCTATGTATATATATATATATATATATATATATATATATTAGGTTGGTTATACATCCTGATCTTGGAGAAGTGGCTTATATAGGAGACATCCTATAGGGCCCATCATCACACTCTCCTCTGGCCACCAGAGCCATATACTCTAAGGGTACCCCCTATGTGGGCCGCATGGACCCTTCTGTTGTGGTGAGCTGACTACTGTAGGTGTGCTGGTAGGCGGGACTTGCCCCCAGCCAGTGGCTCTCAGGCCCTGCCTCATGTGGAGGATGCTGGCCCACTGGAGGGTGGAACTGGGTCCTTGGGTGACTGCGTGTGGGGCTTGAGTTGGGGGGGTTTCCAGGGCTGGTTCCCCCCATGTGGCTGGTTTCTTGGCCTGTGGGGTCCTAGGACTGGTGCCTACTGGCTGGTGGGCAGGTAAGGCCCTGGTGCTAATAGGCTAGAGGGAGGATTCCAGAACGGTGCTTGCCAGTGTTACCGACTCGGGTGCCGACTCAAATCCTGTAGACAGAGTGTTGGGTGAAGTAGAAAAGATAGCTTTATAATTCAATACTCTGCCAGGCAAAGGGAGACACACTGGGCTTCTGCCTCGAAAAACTGTGTGTCTCAACCTCAGAGGATTTGATGAAGGGTTTTACAGCAGTGGTTCAAAGGTGGGGTCTCTGACAAGATTAGGGTGTGAGCAGGGCTTGCCCTCCCTTAATCTCATCTCAGGTGGTTGTCTCTTAATCTTGATGAGCTTCTCTGGTCCCTTAATCTTTCCTCAGGTGGTTTCTTGGCTGCTCCTCCCTAGATTAGCAACTGTTCAAATCCACCCTTTGGAACTCAGGGAAGGTCATGGAGGCTGGAGTCTTGCTTATAAGAAGTGGTGGACAAAAGGAGGCCTCCGTGCCTGCCCCACTCACTTTCACCAGCACCAGTGTTCTTGTAGTAGAATGAGTTCCCAAAATGGCTTCTGTCAGCATCTATGTCCCCAGAGGGAACCCCAGTTGCTTCCTGCCTCTCTGGGAGGCTCTCCAAGATCAGCACATGAGCTTAACCCAAGCTCCTTTAAAATTACTGACTCTTCACTGGGTCTTGGAGCATGTGAGATTTTGTGTGAGCCCTTTAAGAGTGAGTCTCTTTTTCCAAGGCAGCTCTCCCTATGCAGCCCGCCCTATGCAAGCCCTCCAACTCTCCCTATGCAAGCCCTACTGACCTGCAAAGCCAGGCATTCTAGGGGCTCAACTTCCTGGTACAGGAACCCCAGGCTTGGGAGCCCAATGTGGGACTCAGAACGGCACTCCTTGGTGAGAACCTCTGCAACTGTTATTAACCTCCAGTTTGTGGGTCACCCAGCTGTGGGTGTGGGTCTTGACTAGACCATTCTCTGCCCCTCCTACTCATCTCATTGTGATTCCTTCTTTGTATCTTTAATTGTGAAAAATCCTTTCTGCTAGTCTTCAGGTCATTCTCATCTATAGTTGCTCTGTAAGTAGTTGTAATTTTGGTGTGCTGGTGGGTAGAGGTGAGCTCAGGGTCTTTTACTCCACCCTCTTGGCCACTCCACCTCAATGAAACCAGTTCTTGACAATTGCATGATCATAGCAGCTTGAAGATAATGATTGAATTTTTTGGACCTACACTTTTATACTTTCATGGACTAAATTACTGGCAAGAATGATAAATGAAAGGGAAACCTTCTTCAATTTTTTTCTTGTACAGCTGTTAACATCTTATACCTTCAGTCATAGTAAACTGCCCCATCTTTGTATAGTTAACAGTGGTTCTTAAAGTTGTCAGGTGACAAAATACATAGAAATATGGTGCTGTTTCTAGAACATTGATCTAAATTAAAATTATTATATGTATATAATTCTAGGCTATGTTAGAATTCTACTAAGAACAAATTGTAGCAGATGCTAAAGTTTAAGAAAAAAATGTGTTTCAAAGTGTACGTTGTAGCCATAGAAAAATCTCAATAATACATATATAATACTCATATGTTAAGCCAGTTAGCTTCCTGGAGAAGACTTCAAAATTATTAGTTTTCATCTGATCATCGTTTTGAATGATTTAACCAAATGTACTGTTTTGTTGGATAAATGTGGGGTGTTGGGTTGAACAACTCTGGGAGACACCATTTATGTTATATTCATATTATGCTGTCACCTGAATTATGAAAAGTATTTGCCAAAGATGATAATTTGGAGCTTAGAGAAGATGATCTTAAGCATTTTTTTTTTCTGACAATAATCAGTTTTCAAGACCAATTGTAGACCCAGCCACCCCTAGTTTGTGTCATTAGGATCAACTTCTCTGAAGTCCCTTTTAAGTCAGATGGGGTTAGCTTAGCCCAGACAAGGAAATCGCCTGCTGACCCTTGCCTACATGCTGTACGATGCCCCTCCAGCTAAGACCCAAAGTCAGTGCTGCCTCTGGCTAGTTAGAGGCTACAGCAGCAGGAAAGGATTTCTTTATCTGAGGAGAAGTGACAAGCTTGGCTTGTGGTTCAAGGAAGGGGGAGGGGAACTGAGGGAATGCTGAAAATCTGTCTTGACTGCCTTGTTTTCTACCGGATTTATAAGCAGATTCCACAAATCCAACCAGTCTGTTCTAAAGCTGCCCTGCCTCCTACCTCTGTGGTCTTTCCCCGTAGGTCCCAATGCCTCACCCCTTGAGTGTTCCTTGGGGCTGATATCTTAGTATGAATCAAAATGAGTTTGGGGGGAGGGATAAATAAGCAGAATGTTCACAAGAATATTCTTAAAGCCCTGCAGTGCCAGCAAGGAAAATACAACTGGAATGTAAAGTCTCTAAAACCTTGGAAACGTATGGGGTAGATTTCCAGAGGTTAATCCAGACACATATACAACCCAAAGGCCTGGCAGGCAGAAGAAACTATGAAACTATAGGCACATTATGAATTCTAAGAACTAGGGTCTTCCTCCTTATCCTCATCTGTACAAAACTTAACTTAAAGAAGAGATCAAATATCCAGTCAGCCTTTTGAAGGGTGGAAAATTACAGTAAAAGGGCACCAGATGGACATTCAAGGCACACAAGGCTAGACTTGGCTTCAGTTCTAATTAGCTGTCAGCAGACACCTAAATCCTGTGCCTCAGTTTCCTCATCAGCTACTTATGGAGGTTATAGGGCTTTTCTGGTTGCTTTCAAAGGGCTCTTCTGGTTGTACGTGTTTAGAATGCATTTGTGGAGTTCATGTTGCATCTCACAGTGTACCTGTAAAGCAGAATAAGAAATGGAAGGCAGGGTTGCTATTTTTATAGTTTCTTTAGCAGGGAGCTGTGTCTGTAGTGGCACAGGAGATACAGTGGTGGTTTATGGTGTGGGAGTAGAATGGCTTTTTGACGCTGAAAGTTGAACCTGCTGCGTTTGCGTCCCTTCTTGAAGCCCAAATAGCTCCCTTAACACCAAGTGACCTCGATTTCATGCCCTTTCTTGTCCTCACCCGAGTTCCACTCTTAAGATGGTCTAATCATGGATTCGTGATCAGAAGGTCCCACATCTGATTGGGTCTCTGATTTATTTTCTGACCCTAGGTGAGTCACCTTAGCACTTAGATCTTAGTTTCCACATGCAGTATGAAGTTCTTAAAACAGCCGTGGATTATTCTGAATGGCTTGCTATCATAAAAATAAAGATAACTTAAGGGACTTCCCTGGTGGTCCAGTGGTTAAAACTCCACGCTCCCACTGCAGGGGGCGCGGGTTCAATCCCTGGTCGGGGAACTAAGATCCTACATGCTGCGTGGCCAAAAATAAATAAATAAATAACTTTGAAGAACACTCCAAGTTTTTAGGATTGGGGGAAAAAAAGAAATGTAGATTAACCAAATGCTATTTTGTAATTATCTGTAAAGCACCTCCCCTTCATCACCACCACCTTTATCTTTCTAGGTCTGCTTTTCTTGGGCTGATATTAAAATTGATTATTTTTAATTCACTGAGTTAATGCACTGGGAACTAGAGGCAAGCTGACTTACAAATAAAAGTATGAGCTTAGGTTATCTACAAACAGATGGGCAATAAAGACTTGATAGTATCAGCAAGGCCACAGGTTGTGGGCTTATAGAGAGCTAGATAGTGTGTGAGATCAATCGCTCAGAAAAAGTTCACTGAACCTTGGGATAGAACTCTGTGCGAGATGGAAATCCCCATATCTTCATACCTGAGTTTAACAGCTGTATTGGAGGCTGCACCTCTGTGGCTTTTATTTCAACCTTAATCAAACAAATTTTGGGTGCCTAGGGAACAGATTTTTTTGTAGGTTAGGTTTATAGAAACATTTATGTTGCTAACAATTTAGAGATGTGACTCTTTTGTTACATTCTCTAGTCCCGCCAATTCATGGCAACCTAAGAAACTGAGACCAGCTCAGGAGGTCAAAGAAAATAAACCGTTTTCTGACACTGAGAGCTACAGAATGTGGTGCTCTATAGTCTGTGTACTTACCCAGATATGAGAAAGCTCAGCAGTGGGCTTCTGTCATCTTATATAAGGCATGTCTGGACAGCTTCTAGGAGACATGTACTGTGCAACCTGTTTTAGAACTGATTTTCTCAGACACAGAACATTCTGTGGTATCACCAAACCATACACAAATTCTGATTTAGCCTTTAGAGGCCATGGACCTGCAAATGCTAACCATAAATGAGACTTGTACACTGAAAACTACAAAATATCATTGAAAGAAATGAAAGAACTGAATCAGTAGAAAGACATCCTGTAGGAAGTAGGAAGACCTAATATCGTTAAGACGGCAGTCCTCCCAAGTTGATGGACACAGTCAGTGCAGTCTCTGCCGAAATTCCAGATTTTGTTTTCAGAAATGGTCAAGCTGATTCTAAAATTCATATGAGGGAACACAAGGGACTTACAGTATCCAAGACAATCTTCAAAAAGAGAACAAAGTTGTAGGACTCAGACTTAATAATTTTAATTTTTTTTTTTTTTTTTTTGGCCATGCGACACGGCTTGTGGCATCTTAGTTCCTCGACCAGGGATTGAATTGAACCCAGGTCCTCAGAAGTGAAAGCGCTGAGTCCTAACCACTGGACCGCCAGGGAATTCCCCAGACTTAATAATTTTAGCACGTACTACACAGCTGCAGTAATTAAGACATGCGTTATTGGCATAAGGAGAAATATGGACTTCAGACTCTGGGACCCCTGTTTTCAGGCCTCCAGCCTCAGATTGAATTATAGCCCCAGATTTCCTGGTTCTCCAGCTTGCAGATGGCAGACTGTGGGACTTCTTGGCCTCCATAGCCTTGTGAGCCAATTCCTATAATAAATCTCCTCTTATGTATGTCTTTCTCTGTATCTCCTGTTGGTTCTGTCTCTCAGAGAACCCTCACTGATACAATGGATGAAACTTGAAAACTTGCTAAGTGAAAGAAGGCAGACACAGAAGGTCGCAAATTGTATGATTCAACTTATATGAAATATCCCAAATAGGCGAAACTTTAAAGATAGAAAATAGATTAACGATTGGCCAGGGACTTGGAGCGGGGAGGTGGGCATTGGGGAGTGGCTGCTACTGGTACAGGGTTTTTTTTTGGGGGGGGGGATTAAAATAGTCTAGCAGTGTGGTTGCACAACCTTCTGAAAATGCTAAAAAGCACTGAATGGTATAATTTAAAAGGGTGAAATTTATGGTGTGCGAATTATATCTCAATTAAAAAAAAACCCAAAGCAATATTAAAGGTAATTTTTAAAATATAAACTTATTTATTTATTTATTTATTTTTGGCTGTGTTGGGTCTTCGTTGCTGCGCGCGGGCTTTCTCTACTTGCGGCGAGCGGGGGCCGCTCTTCGTTGCGGTGCGCGGGCTTCTCATCGTGGTGGCTTCTCTTGTTGCAGAGCACGGGCTCTAGGCGCGTGGGCTTCAGTGGTTGTAGCACGCGGGCTCAGTAGTTGTGGCTCGAGGGCTCTACAGCACAGGCTCAGTAGTTGTGGCACAGGCTTAGTTGCTCCGTGGCATGTGGGATCTTCCCGGACCAGGGCTCGAACCTGTGTTCCCTGCACTGGCAGGCGGATTCTTAACCACTGTGCCACCAGGGAAGTCCCAGAACCTTATCTATTAAATTAGAGCCTGGTGAATTTCCTCTGTATTAAGTAAGAAAGGAAGGTAATGCGGGTTTAAGCAGAGTTCCCAAACTTGGTTGCATACTGGAATTAACCTTCAGAGCTTTAGCAGATCCCAGTACTTTGTTCCCATTCCCAGAGACTCTGATTCTGACTGAATTGATGCATCTTGGGCATTGAAACTTTTAAAAAGCTCCTTCAGCCACACTGGTTTAACTCTGGGAGGGGGTTAGAGTCGGGGAAAGGAAATCTACAATCAGTTTTATCTACTTTTATTGTAAGTATATGATGTTTTAAATTTTAAAACTATGAAGCAATTTATAAAAAAGAACATGAAAGTTGAAAATTTAAGATTTAAAAAAATCAGGTACTTCACAGAAGGAAGGTGAGAAAATTGTAGTAGAAGCCTGGTAATATTTACTCTAAGAATACATTAAATTTAGATTTCAGGAAATAATCTTCTTATTCCTGTGATACACAGACATATGAGTATTCTAATTGTGTTATTATGTCATGATATTGGTATGAAATCTTATCCAAAAGGAGAGGTCATTTGAAGATATCATAATTTGAATAATAATAGTTATTATTATAGGAATATTTTTATTTCTATAATTATTATAGGAATAATTAATAATAGCTACTGTTTGCTATGTGCTAGGTATTGTTCTAAGGATCATTTAATTCTTACAGCAACTCTTGCAGTTAGATAATACTGTAAACCCAATTTAACAGATGAAAAAAAATGAGGTTTAAGAGAAATTAAGTAATTTGCTCAAGAGTACACAGCTAATTAGTAGCAGAAATGGGTATATTGGGTTTCAGAAATGCATTGGGCTATACTTCTGAGACTTGTAATAAAAACTGAAAGGTAGCTGAAGCCTGGGAGTATGCCTTTTTGGCCTTTGTTGTGGAAGATATAAAAGACCTCAAGGAAAGAAGCATCTAAAAACAAAGCATCTTCCTCATGCATATAAATTCAGAGCAGGGAAGAAAGGGACAAAGGCAGATGGCTGAGATGGGGCCAGCTGTTGGGCTGCACTGGGGCTATATTAAGATAACAGGCCACCTATAGAAGAATCGCTCACTTCTATTTAAGAAAATACATGCCTACGCACCCTACTCACCCACACCCACATTCACCATATTCGCGTGTGCACATGCAATGGTTCTGCGTTTTTTTGCTCACTGAATTTATTTTCCAACTATTCTCCTTTGACATTTAGCAAGTCTTTTGGCACTTTCATTATGTTCTGCCTGTGTTAAGAAGAAAGGGATTTTATCCACATTTATGCCAGTGCTTTGAAGGATAGCCACACTCTCTTGAGATCATCATGGTGGGCCAGTAGTAATCAGAGTTAGAGACCGTCAAGTAGAGTATATTATTCAGGAACGGTACGTTGGACCCCTTGGTCTGGAAACTAATTATGCTACACACATGAATTCTTGTTAGAAGAGGAACTTATAACTACTACCATTGAAGAACACTTTTACAATCTGATTAATTCTCACTAGAATCCTCTGAGCTAAGTGGTCATGATGATCTCAGTTGTAAAAATTAGAAAACCAAGGCTTTACAAGGTTGAGATTAATCCATTCTGCATCTCCACCTCTGGTGCCTGTGTTGTTTCTACTATACCACAGTTTGGTGAAGATGATACATTAACTTTGTTCCCAAAAGTTCCAACTTGGCTGTTTCCTGGATAGGAAAGATAATGCCTCCAGCAAGCAATAAGCAAGGACTTGATAAACTTCAGAGCTTCACCTTGACTTTAGGCCAAGAGAGCCCTCTTTGAAGCCATAAATCTTGACTTAATGATTCTACTTTACCTTTAATTCTGATCACTAGTTAAGAAGAAGATTTTAAGGAAGAGTTTTTCTTCTGTCTTTTCTGTCACCCTCAGCCAGTTTTCTTTTGACGTCTCTGCTTTCAATTTTTTCTGCCTTCCAGACTTTCTTCCTTCTCATTTTTTTATTATAAAATAATGAAGGCTTAATTCAGACTATCTGAAAAATAAAAAATGAAGGAAAAAAATCAATCTTACTGTCACCATTGTTGCTGTAACATTCTGATATATTTCTCTTTTGGGTTCCCCTGCACAGGTGTTTCCCCCTAACCAGTATTGGTGTGATCTTCGCTTATATACGTATATTTTAAAAATCTGCTTTTATCATTTAGTGTGCTACCATTAAAATTCCCCATTTATTAAAAATTTTCATGAACATAAAGTTAATGTATTTATAGTATTCCACTCTATAGCTATATAAAAATTTAACATCCCTCTTTGTATTAGTTACGGTTCTCCAGAGAAATAGAATCAGTAAGAAATGTGTGTGTGTGTGTATTTATCTAGCTATCTATCAGTCATCAATCTATCTACCTATACAATCTATCAAGATATATGAAATCCATGGATACTTGTCAAGTTCAAAATCTTCAGGGTAGGTGAAGACCCAGGGAAGAGTTGCCATTTGAATCCAAAGGTAGTCTGCTGGCAGAATTCCCTCTTCTTCTGGGCAGGTCAGTCTTTTTCTTTTAAGACTTTCAGCTGATTTGATGAAGCCCACCCACATTATGGAGGGTAATCTGTTTTACTCAAAGTTCACTGAGTTAAATGTTAATCTCATTTTAAAAATTCCTTCACAGAAACATTTAGAATAATGTTTGACCAAATATCTTGGTAGCATGGCCTAGCCAAGTTGACACAAAAATTAACCATTACACTCTTTTTGATGACGATTTGTTTATATTTTTATCTTCTTTTATTGTAGAAAATTTCAAATCTGTACAAAAACAGAAAAATGTAGGTAGGATGGGAAGATGGCTACCGAGGTATTAATCACCCAAATTCAACACTTTTCAACACATGGTCAGTCTTGTTTTTTTTACATCTCCACCCACTCTCCTTCAAGTCCTGGGATTATTTTGAAGTAAATGTATATTTTTGCTTTCAAGAGAAATAGTTGACAGTACAATAAAAATGTTTGTCTGTGTTCAGAAACATCTTCCATTTAAAAAAGATCTTCTGGGACTTCCCTGGTGGTGCAGTGGTTAAGAATCCGCCTGCCAATGCAGGAGACATGGGTTCGAGCCCCGGTCCAGAAAGATCCCACATGCCACGGAGCAAGTAAGCCCGTGCGCCACAACTACTGAGCCTGCTGCTGTGGAGTCCGTGCTCCACAACAAGAGAAGCCACCGCAATGAGAAGCCCGTGCACCACAACGAAGTGTAGCCCCCGCTCATAGCAACTAGAGGAAGTCCGCGTGCAGCAACGGAGACCCAAAAATAAATAAATAAATATTTAAAAATAAAAATAAAAAAGATCTTCTTATAATTGACTCCTAGGAGAGACATTATTGGGTCAAAATTGTAAATGTCATTAAGGCTCTTCATTTACATATTGCCAAATTTGTTTCTGTAAATGTTGAAATTTTGATAACCTGTCAAAAAAAAAGAGTGAGATTTTTTTTTTTTTAAACCCTCTTGCACTGCTGGTGGGAATGTAAAGTGATGCAGCCACTATGGAGAACAGTGTGGAGGTTCCTTAAGAAACTAAAACAGAGTGAGCTTTTTAATAAGGCTCCTCAGTGCATCAAAGTTCTTTCTTTCATTTTTTTCTTAAGTGGATAAGCAAAAAAAAAAAAATTGCATCTTGTTTTTATTTTAATGTGTATTATTTAATTACTAGTTAAATTGAATATCTTTAATCTTACTCCCCCGTGGCTCCATATTTGTAAAACATTTTGGTTTGATGAATTTGTTTTCTTCAGTTTTTCATTTTCCATGGCCATTTATTTATTGGCATCTTAATAATTTTCTTATTTATTGCTATAAAATTTCTATGCTTTTATTTGTTCATTGGTTGATCTCTTTTTTTTTCTATTGGAAAGAATCTTTTCTTTAAAATTTAGCAAGTCGTTGCCAATCCAATATAACTTATACTGTTATTTTTTATGTTTCTTAAAACATACAGTCATTTTTCCAACTAAAATTTATTTTTACATAGGGATGAAGCAAGGATCTAAAGTATTTTTGCCAAATGAGTAACCCATAATATGCATATTATGCATAATTCATATAATGCGTAATCTATCTCAGTACTTCTCAATACCAGGTATAGCTTAGTATCTCCTGGGAAACATGGAGATACTCTTCCTTTTTTCAATGCTGATAGGTGAAAGCATAATCTATTGGATTCATAATCATCATAATCTCTTCCAGGGTTGGGGGGTGGTGAGCTCCAGCACTAGTACTAGTATTTTTTAAGAAGTTCACTAAAAATTCTAATAATGTACAGCCCAAGTTTGAGAATCTGCCTGTTTTTTTCATGCTGACTTCTTTATATTAAACTTCTAAATATGTGTTTTATTTATAGGATATTTACATGTTCTATTAATCTTTCTCTCTATTTTTCAGTGTCATTGTGTGTGAGTGTGTCTGGGTAGGTGTGTGTGTGTGTGTATGTGTGTGTTAGGCTTTGTCATATATTCAGGCTTAGAACATGCCTCTCGGGCTCAAAGTTTGATTTCTTTTGTTTTTGGAATAAAAGATTACCTCATGCTGGGATGTTGCTAGCTCCCTTCCTCATCTTGCTGGAGCCCTAAGTTTCCAAACAAACCACCTATAAGAGGTCTCCCTGAACTCCTTATCTTAGTCTTCTCATTCATAGCTAAACATCTTAGAAAAGCTACCTAAACACATTTTCTCCACATCCTCACTTTCTATTTCTTCCCTGAACCACACCACTCTCTGGCTCTGCTGCTGCCCTGCCACTACTCTTTCTATGACCAAGAGTGATCTCCATGTTGCCTGCATCCATTGGTGACTTTTTTCTCTTAATTTTCATCAGCTTTATGACCAATCGCCTGAGCAAGAGATGTGAGATAAACTAACTAGGTTGCAGAGGTAGACGGTAGGTAAAGATGGACAGTTTAGTTATAGAGTCAAATGCAGGCAAGAATAAGCAACTTGGGTTTTTGGTGGCGTGAACAGAACACAGGGGCCAGAGGTCCCGGGGTGTGTGAGTAGACATGAAATAGAGCAGGGATGGGGTGATGGCCATGATTCAGGCTCTAGGCCGGCAGGGGTGTTTATCTGGGGAGAGATGTCTTCCCATTTGTAGCAGAACCTCAGTAACCAGAGTATAGAGCAAAGTTCTCATCTCATGAAGGAGGATTGATTTAGGCAGAGAGGACAGTAAGACCCTATCCACCCATGAGGATGGATTCAGGATGGGACCCCAGGTTTGAGAGTGCTTGGATCCAAAGCACGGGTAACCAGACATGCCTTGTGAAAATGGATCGAGGTTTCGTCCTCTCAAACTGGGGAGGATGGTGAGAGGAAGAGGAGAAGGGAACTGAGACTGTTGATCACTATTGATCTCCTTTTGCCTCTGTCAAGATGGGTTCAGGACCTGGCTGAAGACTGAGCCAGCAGATAGGTGGTATCAATGGAACCAGCTAGAAGGAGTTGAGGAATTTAGAGACAGAGGTTAATTAATTAACGAATTAATTATATCACTATTTATTATAGCATTCTGTTTTTGTACCTTTGTTCACAGCATTATGCTCTTTGATCCACCATGTTTAAATCTCCCTTCCTCAACATGATCGTTTTTTCTTTTTTAAAACGTTTTATTTATTTATTTATTTATTTTGGGCTGTGTTGGGTCTTTGTTGGTGCTCACTGGCTTTCTC
This sequence comes from Physeter macrocephalus, assembly GCF_002837175.3. Taxonomy (NCBI): domain Eukaryota; kingdom Metazoa; phylum Chordata; class Mammalia; order Artiodactyla; family Physeteridae; genus Physeter; species Physeter macrocephalus. The sequence continues at coordinate 60,190,482 of NC_041219.1, read as the reverse complement.
TGGTTGCGGTGCGCGGGGGCTACTCTTCCGTCCGGTGCGTGGGCTTTCTCTGGTTGCGGTGAGCGGGCTTCCCACTGCGGTGGCTTCTCCTGTGGAGCACGGACTCTAGGTGCGCGGGCTTCAGTAGTTGTGGCTCCCGGGCTCTGGAGCGCAGGCTCAGTAGTTGTGGTGCACGGGCTCAGTTGCTCCGTGGCATGTGGGATCTTCCTGGGCCAGGGCTCAAACCTGTGTCCCCTGCATTGGCAGGTGGATTCGTAACCACTCTGCCACCAGGGAAGCCCAACCTGATTGTTATATTCAGACATCTCCTAGCAGGTGTAATACTTAGGCTGTCAAATCACACCTGTTGGTGTATGCAGATTTTTGAAAAATATTTATTTATTTATTTGGTTGCAGTGGGTCTTAGTTGTGGCAGGCGGGCTCCTTAGTTGTGGCTCACAGGCTACTTAGTTGTGGCATGGGAACTCTTAGTTGAGGCATACATGTAGGATCTAGTTCCCTGAGCAGGGATCGAACCCGGGCTCCCTGCATTGGGAGCGTGGAGCCTTATCCACTTCACCACCAGGGAAGTCCCTGTATGCAGATTTTTAAAACCCACATTAATTTGTGATTACTTTAACTCGCTCTTCAAACACAGGACTACATATACTTAGATCCACAAATATTATAAATTTTTTTTTTTTTTTTTTTGTGGTATGCGGGCCTCCCTCTGTTGTGGCCTCTCCCGTTGCGGAGCACAGGCTCCGGACGCGCAGGCTCAGCGGCCATGGCTCACGGGCCCAGCCGCTCCGCGGCATGTGGGATCCTCCCGGACCGGGGCGCGAACCCGGTTCCCCTGCATCGGCAGGCGGACGCGCAACCACTGCGCCACCAGGGAAGCCCCTATAAATATTTTGATAATGGTTTTCTTGTTTTGTTTTTTTATTTGTAGTTATATATGCTTACCGGATTGGTACAGCTGTGTGACTACCCCCAACCTGGAAAACAGGTGAAGAAGGGAGAGACTAATATACTGTATATGGATTGCCTGTAATGGACCTGGCATGACACCAGGTATTTTACATAAATTATCCCATATAATTTTCAACAGCCTTGGAAGGTAGATATTATTGTCTCCACTGTACAGGTGGAAAAACAGAGGCTCAGAAAGTTAGGATAACTTATACACAGTCATGGTGAATACTAGAACTGAGATCCAAATAGAAGCCCTACTCCAGAGCTCCTTCTCTTACTATTACCCCAAAGGAAATTACAGGCAGGGGAGGGATAGGAATGAAAACTTGTGAGGTTCTGGGGCTGCCATGATGTGGGTAGGAAGATGCAGGTCCAAGGGAGCCTTCAGAATTTGAGAGAGACGAGGGGGAATTTACTGGTTGTGGGGACTTCTTGGCTGGCCTGCCCCTTTTCTGGTGTCATTCATTTCCTGCAGCTCTCTGTAGTTCTTTACTACCCTCAGGAGAGAGAAGCAGGTGTCTGGGTCCCGAAATTAGGAAGAGAAGGAATGACAAGGTCGAGTGATATGCTCAGTGAATCACTTACCAACCCAGAACTAGAACTTCAAACCTCTGCTCTGTAATCCTAGCACCAGGTCAGCACTGATGCTACTTCCCCGGCCTCCAGACTGCTCAGCTCAGAAGCACGCTGGCCCTCTCCTGAGGCGGGGACTCTACTGTTTGCTCCTGACGGCGCAGAATGAGGTGGTGATGTGTTCCCACAGGTGCCTTTTTCATCTTGCCAGGCATTTGCTGTTGTTTACCTGGAATTACCTTCTGTGTATAGAGCCCTTACAAGGGCACACCCTGTATGACAAAGCACTGAGGTGAATGGCAGCTGAGCTGACTTCCTGATTGTGGAGTCTCCTGTCGATTTGTCTCTGCCTGCCTGCATCTGGGAGTCATTTATCAGAGAACGAGAAAGTGTGCGTGTGTGTGTGTGTGTGTGTGTGTGTGTGTGTGTGTGTGTGTGTTTGTTTCCCGCAATCTTTTGGAGACTGTCTTCCTTCTTTCTTTTTGTTTTTTTTAACTGTGAACTGTTTGTCATATTAGCATTTCCTGATTGGCAAGCTTATAAACATATCCCACAACCTCTACAAATACACATTTTCTCATTGCATAATTTCTTTCAATGTGGTATAAGGTGTTTGTCCAGTGAACAGAAACATCTTCACTTTTTCTCTAATAAGCAGATAAAGTAGTTAAGCGTAGACATGTTCAGCAACGAATCAGACTGTCTTCTTTACGCCCTCCTCTCTGCAGGGGGCTCTGTGTTAGAAAAGGCTGGAGGCGTGGCAGGACAACAAAATAGATGTCCTCGCTTATAGGGGAAATGGTCAAAAGATTTTTAAAGTACCAGAAGCTCCCCCTTAGAAGGAAAAGCCGAGCGGGGTGAATCGCAAAGATGGGGACTGATCCCTGGAAATGCAGTGTGACTGACAACAGGAAAAACAAAGTATTTGAAACAAGCCCCAAGCAGCACATACAGGCATCTTTGGTGCGTCCATCAGGTAGGAGAGAATAAATGGATCAGAGGCAGCTCTGTTTTCAGAGCAGGTGGTGGTTGTATGTTCTTGGCCTTTCCTTTTCTGTTTGTTTTTTTGTAAAAAACCGCGGTGCCCAGCATGTCACTGATATTCAATGAATGAATAAGGGAGTGGACAACACTTTGCAGGGAGTTGATGTTGGGAGGTAGCAAAGGAGCTAAAAAGCCATTGGCCTTTCCTTCCTATCAATAATCTTTATTATGGGCTTGGGAAATTGCTGTTGGTTAGTAATCCCGGGAAGAGAAAAGAGCCAGCAAGAGAGAATATAATTATATATATATTATTTCCAGGCTTTGGAGGTTTGCACGTGGTGGATGGAGGGTTATGGAATCGGGAATGTGATAAGTAAAATGATCATTTTAATAAAAATAAAATGTCTCGAATTTGTATAACACCTCAAAGGACATACAATGTGTTCATGTCTGTAATGATATTTAAAATCTGATGCTGTTTGTGATGTGAGCACTGCACCTCATGCCTAGGAATCCTGGGGCTGCCTATCTTGCATTCCATGTCCTCCCTTACGGAGCAAGCTTTTCAGGAGAAGCCAAGATACAATTTAGGTTTCCTCATCTCTACTGTATATCACGTATATTTCAGGAATTCTCAAAGAGGTAAAAATTCCTGACAGGTAAAAATAAGCAAGAAGAGCTGATAGCACTCTGTCTTCTTGTCAAAAGATTTTGTTTAAACATGGTCAGGACTCCCAGGCAGCATGGCAGGGCCTCTTTTTTTATGGTTCAAAGTGCATTGCAAGCCTTAGGTCTCTAGGAAGGTGGAAGAGGATGGAGATCGGCACAGTCACAGTCCTTCCGTATCTGAGAAGAACGGGAGGACGAGGGCTTCTCTCTGGCTACCTCCTCTCCTCTCTGCCTTATCTGCACCAGGAGATATCACTGGGCATAAGGTGAGTTATCTGTGCAAGTCTGAGTCTCTGGGTTTAAAGAGCAAGCCCTTTCATCTACGTGTCCTCTCACGAGTGCGCTGCAGGAGAAATGCAGAGCCTGAGGCGCTCTGAGACCCGTCAGGGCAACTCTAATGATTAGGCCAGTGCTCTGTCCCCTGGGGGTTCTGGCCCCTTCCTGATCCTCGGGCTCACAGTGGAAGATTTCTAGTCCTGGAAACCAGGCCCTTTTCCCCCAAATGGAACATTGAAATAGGCTTGGGCTCAGATCCAGGAAAATGAACAGACAAAGAAAATGATCCTGGATTCCATCATCTGGTGAGTACTGGAAACCATTGCTGATTCGACACTCATATTCAGAATGCATTTTGAAGACAGACATGCAGACATGCCCCTAGGTGACCTTGGAGAACACACAGACAGATTCTACTCACCTGTTCTTTCCAATTTATGGTATATTTGTTGGTGAAATTTAGTTTCAGCATTGTGGTTTCCATGATTGTTTTGGATTCTGACATAATTCCTTCTTGACACTATGTGTCTTGTCCATTTGAATGGCAAGGACATACATGTAATGAAGTAATTATTATTAATTAATTAATTTATTTATTTGGCTGCATTGGGTTTTCATTGCTGTGCGCGGGCCTTCTCTAATTGCAGCGAGCGGAGGCTACACTTCATTGCTGTGCACGGGCTTCTCATTGTGGTGGCTTCTCTCGTTGAATGGGCTCTAGGCACGCGGGCTTCAGTAGTTGTAGCTCGCGGGCTCAGTAGTTGTGGCGCATGAGCTTAGTTGCTCCGCGGCATGTGGGATCTTCCCGGACCAGGGCTCGAACCCGTGTCCCCTGCATTGGCAGGCGGATTCTTAACCACTGCGTCACCAGGGAAGTCCCAATGAAGGAGTTTAAAGAACATTGGGTTTGTAGTTAAAAGACTGAGGTGTGGGAAATTACCTGGTCTTCCAGTGGTTAGGACTCTGCGCTTTCACTGCTGAGGGTGCGGGTTCAATCCCTGGTCGGGAAATTAAGATCCTGCAAACTGCATGGCCAAAAGAAAAGAAAAGACTGGGGTATGAAACCTTTCTCTGACATTTATTTACTTGCTTTTTTTAAAAAAAAAAAAACACCCCCTAATTCAGAACTTAATCTCTCTGAGCCTCAGTTTCCTCCTGTGTGTGAAAGTGGCTAGCCTAGCATGATACATGCACACTGTAGTTCATCAATATATGTTTATTGGATCTGAAAACAGGAAGGACAGCTCGGTTTTCAGAATGTTGGAGATAAGTAATTCTGGAATCCTCTAGATCTGAGCAGTTCTTTCCTATCTTGCTTCTAACTTAACATTGTCACTCCATTAAGTGAATTTTTTTGGCTAGACAGCTCAGGGGTAAGGATGATGGGGGAAGAGAAGGGAAGGCTGAGTGACAGAGCCAGAAGGCAGACGGTCTCCGTCTCGGGGTGCCATCTCCATATATTTTATCTTCCTCACTTTGGGTCTCTGTGTCCTCTGCCCCATAGCCCACAGCTGTTAATAACCCCCTTGACCCAGTGCAGCACCAGCTAGGCAGCGGGGTACTTGTCTGTATGAAGAGAACATGGCTGGCAGATCCACTTGTGCAGAGATGCAGGTGGTAAGATTGAGGGTGAGGCAGGCATAACAGATTTAATCACACATTATGGGAACGGGACCATGTGTCACACAGTCTTTCGAGGAATTTCTCACAACACATAGGCAGACAGAGTACAGAAGAATGCATCTAAATTTTTTTTTTTTTTTTTTGCCTCACCCTGGATCTTAGTTCCCCTACCAGGGATGGAACCCCTGCCCCCTGCAATGGAAGCTTGGAGTCTTAACCACTGGACCACCAGGGAAGTCCCTGCATCTAATTTTTAAAGTTCTATTTGTAGATGAATTTTGGTAAGAAGAGTTTCTTCTGGACACTCACGAGTAAATCGCTGTTTATGTCCGGGACATTCTTATGCTAACTGAACAGAAATGTCACGCATCAGAGTTGTGTTATTATTGCAAACAGAACTGTCTTTCTTTGTGTGTAATAAAACAGATGCAAAGATGCAGTGTGCATTGTACTTACATTGTAAATATGTGTAAGAATTTGGAGAGCTAATATGAATACTTAGTTCAATTCCAGTTGTGATCATTCACTTCTATGGTCTCTAGACTGCAGTCTTGCGAAAACTTGGGGTGGATTTCGCTTCCCATCTTACTCTCATTCTCTTCCTATTTGTATCTCCTTCTAGTGCTCTGTGTCCCTCTAGATTCTCGATTCGGGAGGAGGGGGATCTAAATCTTTTAATATGCTAACAGAAAGTCAGGAGCAAATGAAAAGAGAAAAAATAAGGAAGGATAACCACAAATGAGGCAATAATATTGTTTCAATTAGAGCCCTGCCTGAGAGATTTGGCACCATACGTATGTGTAAACTTTAGGCAAGCTATGTGCATATTTTCCACTGTCAAATATAGTTACCAGAATTAACAATTTCACAACCTCACTGGACCCTTGATTCCAATGCCCTGCGTGTAGTAATACATGGCACTAAAGAGAGAACTTGAAATCTGCCAGCTCTTGATTCGCTGTCTGAATTAGCTTTGTATAAAAATGAAATTAAATGTTTCGTTAAGAAAATAAGCGAGACACAAAGAAAATCAGACCTGCTTAAGGACCATAGGGAAGGTAGACTTTTCCCACATAATCCACGGACCATAATTGTTCAGACAGGTGCTGTGAACATTTACTTGAGCCCTGGAGCAGGAGTCTTGGGTGGGAGGCGAGCCTTTAAAAATAATTTGAGAAACAATGGCATGAAAGGATAAGGCATATAGGGTTGTGTTTTACATACTTAAGGATTTGACAGTCCAATTAAGAGACGAAGCAGTAGCGAACATATTTTTTTCTTTTAACCCAGTGAGGTATAGTTGAAGGGGACAGAGTATTGGTCATATTGTACAGAAATGCTGGTCAGGTACATTCTTCTAATAATCAGATGGGTTAGAATCAAACCCATAAGAACGGTCATCCCAGAAGATTTTTCCATCTAGCCATGGCTTTTCTTAGCTTGACACAGAGTGGTCAGGCCAAGTCATGTGGTAATTGAATGTTAGTCTTCAACTAATTGCAGAGAGAAAAATGATGTGGAGAGAAATATTGTTCTTACAAGTGGTTATAAGAATTTTGTGACCTAAGTGCTTTGGAGGGCTCTGTGTGGTAAGTTTCCTGTGTAGGCGTTCATGGATATAGGGGTGTACCTGGTGCGTATTCCTTAAAAAGTCTACATTCATTTGGTATATTATAGATGCCTCTAGCCAAAGTGTAATCATCGGAAAGGGCTTATTATACAAACATCTGGAAAGCAATATATTGAGTGGGCCTCGCCACATTATAGGTTTATTTCCTTGCTTCAGCGTCCAGTTTCGTCAGGCTGCTACGTGTTGTTAAGCCCAGTCTCTTTAAGCTGTCTAAGCACAATTAAAACTGATGGTGAGAACCTTGCTCAGGAAATGCAATAGAAGGTCACGTTGTATCCCAGAGTGGGTGCTCCGTAGTAAGTGTGATACCCAGGTGAAAGGGTATAGGCATGGACTTGGGTCCTTGGCCACAGGTATGTTTGGCCATGTGCTGTCATTGTGGGCAGCCACCTGAGCAGCCCTACGCGGGGACACGTGCACAGGGCTTTACATTTCGTGCTCAAGTATGCGTCAGCACGTGTGTAGTTTGGTTTCTGGGCAAAGCTCACGAGTTGGAGCTGGCTGCTGCCTGACCCTTTTTTCCTCTTGTACTGTGGTAAGAGAGATTATGCTCCCAGAACTGACTCCCCAGAGAGCCAAACTCGTTTAACTGGCTGCTCCCTGAACGAAAATAATTACGTCTGATAATGCACCGAAGAGGAAGTAAGAGGAAAGGAAAATAAGAATCAGAATGACATTTGCAAATTATGTTTGAATTCTCCTGGCTGAACTAATGTTTTACTTTTAGGACCTTCTTCGCTCCACCCTCTCAAGGCTCTCTGTTTCTTGCCCAGATTTTACGAGTGTTTTCCCTTTCACGCAGTCTTGTGGAATTGTGGGAGCTTTCCCCTTGCCTTTTTGGCTTACAAGCTCGATGAGACGGACTTTGCTATCTTACCATTCATTGCCTTCATAGATCCCTCCCTATGCGAAGCCCACAGATAAGAATTTCCCTTTCTCTCTGTGATATTCCTTCTCCTGGCTACTCCTCTGTTTACTTAGGTTTCTGTCAACCAGCCACACACCTGTCTCTCTTCTGAGCTGTAAGGGGATTGTTGAACTCTCATCCCCTCAGACAAACTCATGCAACTCCAGGAATAATGAAAAGAAGGCTCAGTTGGCTGGGAGGTTTCTTTACATATGTGTTTCCGGCACTGAGACACTCTGCCTCAATAAGGTATTAGTGGTTGTTAGTATTAATAATAAAACACAACATGTAATGTAACAGACGGGACCATAATACGGCTAATGTCACATGTGTACAATATAGTATAATATCATAAGCTACAATTATGATTTTCTAAAATTTACCTTGTTATTAAATCACTGCAGAACTAGATCACATATTCAGAGTTACCTAGGCAGCGAAAAATCACCATATTTGTTTCAGATCCATCAGAATTAAAGAAGTTGGCTTTGCTGGCCATGGAATCAAGTTAACCAAGGGCAAAATAAAGTTTTTATATACATGGAAGAGTGGTGACCACCAGTTCTCTTCAGAAAGAAAGAATTGGGTTTTTGGAAATATATGCTGATTATATAGAATTCTATAGAAATATAAGCTGATTATATAGAATTCTATAGAAATATATGCTGATGATATAGAATATAATCATGTGAAGAATCCCTGGCCAGGTAAGCAAGAAACTCGCAACTATAGTCTACTTGGAGGAGAATTGGGAACTGGACAGATGGAGAAGGATGGGGTGGGGAAAAGATTTTCATGGTATACCATTTTATATTTTTATTTTTGGATCATATGAACATATTTCCTTTTTGTTTAAAAAAAGAGAGAGGAAGAGAAGACGGCTTAGTACTGACAATTGCTTTCATCCAAATATTGCTAAGAATGAGTGTCTGTGTCTATCTGTATATGATGGGCAGGGAAAGCTCCGAGAGTTGCAGAATTAAATAGTTTTATTGATAACTGCTGTCTGCTCATTGGTAGTGAGAACGCGGTAGAGGGATGTTTCAGAGAAGGAAAGCAAATGCATAACTCATCTCTCTTGAAATCTGCCAACTATGGATTCATTGTCTGAATTCGTTTTGTATAAAAATGAAATTAAGTGCTTTGTTTAAAAATTAGGGGATACACAGAAAAAGAAAATTAGAACTTCTTAAGGACTGCAGGAGAGATAGATCTTTCCCACATAGCTCATGGACCACAATTGTGCACCATTCGTGAACTTGACCAGTGGAGCAGGGGTCTAGGGTAGGAGGGGAGCCTTTAAAATAATTTGAGAAACAATGGCATGAAAGGATAAACCAGATCAGGGCTGGATTAGCCGTAGAAGAAAAATGGCAGGAAAAAACCAGTTCTCCCAGTTTGAACGTCAGATAGTTGGATAGAGATGAATTGGTGGCTTGGAGCGTTCCAGGTACCTGTGTACTTAATAACTACTTATTTGGAGAGGTGTTTTAAAATTCTCTGTGCGCTCCATTTCATTTTATTTTTTTCAGAACAACTCAGTCCTTGGGGATCCTTCTCTGGTGTTCTGTGCATCCTGTGGGGGTCAAGCGCTGACCTGGACTGCTGTGTGGCAATGGGAGATGAGAGGCGCTTGACGCGGATGCTGTTGGAATGCAGTCTCAGTGACAAGTTGTGTAGTAAGTACAGATGCTATAGAGATCTGCCCTCTGAGTTGAGGATGGTGGAGATTAAGATCTGAATAGATTCTGGAAGGAAGATCATTTGATTACTAATAGAAATGAAGACAACGGTGATAACTGAATTGGCACTCGTGGCTTTGGGCGAAGCGGGGAGAGTGGCAATCAGAGATCCAGATGTGCTGCATCCTCCATCTCAGTAGGAAAAATGAGAGACGAGGCACAGAGCATACTTCACGGGCTAAGAGACAGGGACCTTGGGATTTCAGAGTAGGGAGCTGATCCCATTTGTGGTAGAGGGGTCAGAAGGAAGAGATGATCGTGTGGGGTGAGCTGGAGGCTGATGGGTAGGGGAAGTCAGGTTAGGCTGCTTCTTCAATCTCTTGTCTACTTGCTTGATTTCCTGCCTAGTTGTCCGGGAGCAGCAGTACGAGGTCATCATCGTTCCAGCCCTTCTGGTCGGGATCTTCCTCATCCTCCTTGGCGTCATCCTGTGGCTTTTCATCAGAGAACAAAGAGAGCGCCAGCAGTCTCCTGGACTACGAAGTAAAGTTCAAACCGGGGCTGGGCAGTGGCTCGGGGAAGACGGAGATTGTCGAAAATGAGGCCCAAAAGCCTCAATGAGCCCAAGTCTAGAGGACCCTGCAGTGAGATAGTGGGTTTGGGTCCCCTCCTGTGTAGTTGAGAGGGGGGTGAGCTCTTCTCAAGGAAATGCAATATATGCTTGTTAGCTGAAAGAAGAGTAGGCAAGAGAGGCCTCCTGTAACCTGTTTCTGTCTTCTTCGTCCTATTGCACTATCAAATCTTTGGCCATGTGAGTGTCTAAGGACTGGGGAGCAAGGCTTGGGTAAAGCCCAAGGCTTTGTAACCAGCTTTGAAGGATGCCATTTTACTCTACAATGCATTACAGCCCTACCCTGTGCTTCTGGAATTTGCGATGTAAAAGGGTAGCCTTCATAATAGTCTTTGAAGCATTAGGTAGGAGGTGATAATGTGCTATTCTGGAGTACCACTGAGCATATAATGGAAGAGAATCAGCTCATACAGGAAACTCAGAGAAAAAAGAAGGGAAAAACGATCCTGACAGTAAATGAAACTCTACAGTGGCTGATCCCTAATCCTTCCCTAAATTGTATCCCAATTCTCTTATAGTTCACTCTTACAGAAAACTTCTCAAAGAACTCGTCTAAACTCACTCTCACTACTTCTACTTGTCACGTTCTCTTTTGAACCTACTAAAACAAGGCTTTCCCCCCACCCGAATCCACCAAAAGAACTCTTTCCAAGATCACCAGTGTCAGCTCTGTTGGGTCTTCATCCTACTTGACCTGTCAAAAGCATTTGACACTATTTTGCACTTCCCCCTTCTTGAAACACTTTTTTCTTTCCTTTTAAATCTACAGTCATTTCGTAAATGATCTCATTTTCAGTCTTATGGGTTCAATTACTTTCTCGATTCTGACTATAGTCCCCTTGAACTCAGATTTTTATACTAAACCACCTACTTTGAGGTTTGGACCTAGTACACATCTAATACGTAATGTGTGTAAAACAAAGGTCCTGAAATTCCCTCACAGTGTCCTCTCCCAACAGCCTTCCCGATCCGTAGTAAATGGCAAGCCCAGCTCCCTATATGTTCAGTCTAAAATCTTGAAGATGTCCTTGACCCCTCTTTCTGTCACACTCTGTCTCTAATCCATTAGCAAATCCTGTTAACTATGTCTTCAAAATACACTCCAGCCACCCTCACCTCCCATAGATAATTGTAATACACTCTTAAATGGTTTCCCCGCTTCGGCCTGTATCCTTTTATGCTCTACTGTCCCAGAGAGGCAGAATGATTCTCTTAAGGCATAAGTCACTCCTGTCAATTCTCTGCATGAAACCCCCAGTGGCTTCTCAACTTAGAATGAAAAAAGACAAAATTCTTTTTTAAAATAATTAATTAATTATTTTGGCTGCGTTGGGTCTTCGTTGCTGCGCGCGGGCTTTCTCTAGTTGCAGCGAGCGGGGGCTACTCTTCATTGCGGTGCGCAGGCTTCTCACTGCGGTGGCTTCCCTTGTTGCGGAGCACGGGCTCTAGGCGCGTGGGCTTCAGTAGTTGTGGCTCGCGGGCTCTAGAGCGCAGGCTCAGTAGTTGTGGCTCACGGGCTTAGTTGCTCCGCGGCATGTGGGATCTTCTTGGACCAGGGCTCGAACCTGTGTGCCCTGCATGGGCAGGCGGATTCTTAACCACTGCGCCACCAGGGAAGTACAAGACAAATTTCTTTTAATGGCCTTACATGATCTGGGCTCTCTCTGGCCTCATCTCCTGTAACCCTCCAGTTATCCCCTTGGTTCCAGGGGCACTGATTTCATTACTCTTCCTCAAAAATGTCAAGAATGCTCCTTCCTCAACCTCAGCACTTCTTCCTGATACCAGTATGGTCTGCTCTCAAATTGCTTCTAGGTATTTCTCAAAAGTCATCTTCTCAGAAAGACCTTTCCTGACCCTCAAACATAAAATTGCATAACTGATGCTTCTTATTCCCCTCTTTTCCTCCATAACACTCCTTACCTAGTATATTATTATCTGCTTCCTCTCTCCTACCACTAGATGGTAATCTTCATGAGAATCTGGACTTTGCCTATTCCTATCACCTAGAACAGTGCCTGGCACAGAGGAGGTGACATTTGTTGAATAAATGGATGAATTAATGAATGAATAAAGATTTAATAAAAAGACTGAATCTCTCTTCTCTAATGGAGAAAAGCTGGTTTAGAAAGGGGGAAAAGGGCTTCCCTGGTGGCGCAGTGGTTGAGAGTCCGCCTGCCGATGCAGGGGACACGGG
>NC_041219.1:60150661-60178307 GCF_002837175.3 Physeter macrocephalus | reverse complement strand
GAGGCCCGCGTACCGCAAAAAAAAAAAAAAAAAAAAAAGGGGGGGGGGGGAAGTACCAAAAGAATGTTTTGATTGAGACTCTTGGAAATATGGAATAATTTGATTTTGGGGACAGCTTGAGGGAGGAATAACTTTAGCTTAGAGCTGAGTAGTTATCCATACCTACCCTCCACCTTGGGAAGCCGTTTGATTGACTTTAATGATAGTCTCCACTGGCAGTGACCACCACATTTAGGTGTCTGTGGTTTGAACACCTCTTCAGTAACTTCCTTAATTGTTTTCATACTATACTCATACTGCACTGTAATCCTGAGGAAGACTGAAATGAAATGTCATTACCCATTTTGAGAGGTCCATCTTCAGTTGTCTTAGAAGTAATGGGATTATTACATAAATTCTACAAGGTTTGTATGGATGCTGGTTCATAGAGAAGCATCAGAAGGTATCCTCACATTGGCCAGAGAGAAAATTCCTGAAGGGACTCCTTGCCGGTTTGTTCCAGGTTCTGCTTTCTTGGAGTCCCTAGGCTAGGAAAAAGCTTGTTGGTGCCCCCTCTTTGTTTTAGGTGTTGCCCACGTGCCTCCATCTAGGAGCCTAAGCTGGGAAGCAGCAAGACCTGAAGGAAGTGTGTTTGTACCACTTAAGGAGACATCGGTGGAAAGCCTTCTACGAACTTCCACACATGCCCTGGCTAAGCTGCAGGTGCCCCGGGAGCACCTCTCTGAAGTTCTGGAGCAAATCCACAATGGTAGTTTTGGGACCATCTACCGAACCAGGATATATACTGGAGACCCTGATAAGCCCAAGCGTGTTGTCCTCAAGGCTTTAAAAGGTAAAAGGAGAAGTGTTGGACTTCCTTTCCTCTTTTAACTTTTTTTTACCGGGAGCCCTCAACAGTGAATGCTAACAGGCTTTGCAGACGTTAAGATGTTAATCAACAGATAGTTGTGGTCACAACTGGGCACAGAATAAGAAGGGAATAGAAAGTAAAAAGTCGCAACAGAAAGGTTCTTCTTTGGGTCTTTCCCTAGCTCAACCTTGCCTATCAAGGCTGTTAACACTGATTTTTCCATATTAGATATTACTTGAATGAGGATTTTGTGGTTGTTTCTTCATTTTTCTTCACTGTTTTGATAGCTTTTCCAGTTACTGCATTTTTCTTCTTTTTGCTGATACTCATGATATGGACCAGTAATGATGGATACCAAAAAAAGAACAAGGATAGGATTAGCAAGAATATTAATCAAAAGGTCTAGAAGCGGTAGTATTTTAATGTGTGATAATATTTTAATGTGAACAGAACACTTGTCTATTAGGCAGAGGAAAGCCCATCCAGTTCTAAAGACCCACGGTTCTATGTTACCTTTGACAAAAGATCAGTGACATTGAAGATCATCTTCTTTTTTTTTTTTTCCGGTACGCGGGCCTCTCACTGTCGTGGCCTCTCCCGCTGCAGAGCGCAGGCTCCGGACGCGCAGGCTCGGCGGCCACGGCTCACGGGCCCCGCCGCTCCGCGGCATGTGGGATCTTCCCGGACCGGGGCACGAACCCGCGTCCCCTGCATCGGCAGGCGGACTCTCAACCACTGCGCCACCAGGGAAGCCCGAAGATCATCTTCTAATTGATTCTCTTTCTTTTTACTTTGTGTCTACACTCACTCCCCTTTGGAGCCTTGAAATTTATCATCTGAGGTTGCTTCCTGACTTGAACCGCCATTTTGTTGGTGATTCCCTTACTGCTCACTCCCCGTGGTTCTTCTGTCCTCCACAGAACCAGCTGGGCTCCAAGAGGTGCAGGAGTTCTTAGGGCGAATCCAGTTCTATCAGTACCTGGGGAAGCACAAGAACCTGGTACAGCTGGAAGGCTGCTGCACAGAAGGGCTGCCGCTCTATATGGTGTTGGAGGATGTGGCCCAGGGGGACCTGCTCAGCTTTCTCTGGACCTGTCGCCGGGTAAGTGGTAGGGTAGAGGTGTTGGGAAGGAAAGGCTTGACCTGACTTATTAGCTGTTCACATGTCAACTAGCCTGATAAATGACAAATTAGAGCGACATTATAATAGCATAACAGAGTGATTATCACCAACCAATAGAATTTTTAGTGATGATGGAATATCTGCTCTGTCCAATATGGTAGCCACTAATCACATGTGGCTACAGAACCCTTGAAATGAGGCTGATATGATTAAGAAATTGAATTTTCAAATTTATTTAATTTTAAATAATATATGTTTAAATAGGCATATGTGGGTAATGGCTACCATATTGGGCAGTGCAGATTTAGAGAATGGACTTTGGGCTCCATCTCCTACAAGCTATGTGACTTTGGACAAATCACCTCTCTGAGTCTGAGTTTTCGGAATCTGTAAAGTGGGAGTAATAATAAATACTTATTAAAATTCAAGGAAATTACGTCTGTAAAAACATAGTGATTGGTACATATTAAGCACTCAAAATGGTCGCTGTTTTAATGATAATTGCATAACAACCTAACTACTGTTAGTAATAATTTTGTTGTTAGTGTCAAGTATATTTTCCATTCTGTAACATCACCCTAGTGTCCCGAGGCTGAGTTAAGGAGAAATTCAGCCTGCAAGTTTGTGTATCTCCAATTCATATTTTAAAAAATTTAAATGTTCAGAAATGTCCAGGCTAAAGTGCAAGCCCTATTCCTTACCATTTCACCACTTCTCTATCTACTCCTCTTTTTGAAGTGCTCCATGTTTTCCTAGTTAGCTCGTCACTTGCTGATGAACAAAGTTCAATATTAATCAAGCCTCCTAGGTAGGCTGATCATTGTATTACTAAATGTGTATGAAAAAGAGACCTTGTTGACCTCTTCCACCCAGTGATGCAAATAGGACAATGTGCACATCATGAGATTTTAAACTTTTTAAGAGATTATCCATCTGTCACTTGGTCTGTGCCCTAACCTCACTTGTTTCTTTTTATTTTTCAGACTGCATGCCTCTCTATTTCAGATTGTTTTCACATGCTTTTCTCATTACACCAGACTTCTCCCTTTCCCTTCTTTGTAGGGTCAATGGCCACTCACTCTTTGGATCTCGTCAAGAGCTTTCCTTGCTTCTCCAACTGAATGAGCTCTCTTTCCTCCACCATCATATGATCTCTTTTACATTTCTTTCATGGCACTTATAGATATGTAACCATGTATTTATGTATGATTATTTTATTTTGATTCACATGTGTTTGCCACAGTAGAAGCTCCAGAAGGCAGTAGACATATTTATTTTGCTCACTTTTGTATTCTGAGTTCCTAAGATGGAATCTGGCACATAGTAGGCATTCAGTCAAGATGTGTTGAGTTAACGTGCTTAATTAATTTCTCTCTCTCTCTCTCTCTCTCTCTCTCTCTCTCTCTCTCTCTCTCTCTCTCTCACACACACACACACACACACACACACACACACACACACATACACACACATATTCTGCCCTAGGAAAATTGCTGCTTTATCCAATGGATAGTCTTATATATACTTGTCTTTCTTACCTGGTATTCTGTTCTTCCTTCATTCTGCTATTCATCTACATTCTTTACTGTTTTCCTGGTCCAATAAATCATGGTACTTCTCTGCATATCTGAGAATCTCTCATATCATCTGTCCTCGAATCTTATAGTCCTTATATTTTTGTGTATTTTCCTTAGCTTTGATAACTGCATTTAATAATATCTCTGCCCCTATTTTTTCTTTCAGATCTGTTCATGTCATTTTGATATACTGCTTTTTTCTCTATCTAGGATGTGATGACCATGGATGGCCTTCCGTATGACCTCACAGAAAAACAAATATATCACATAGGGAAGCAGGTCCTTTTGGCTGTGGTAAGGCTTGGAGAAATGACAACAGATGGCAGTGATTTTCCTTGTTAGCTTGGTATTTAATGTCATATTTCTCAGTTATGCTCTCAAATGGGGTATATATTATAAAGGAAATCACATGGAAGTTAGGGGACGGAAACTCAAGCACCAATAAATTGTTTTCAATTCTTTCATGAAATTATTTAGATAATATAATTCAGGATTGGTAGTTCTAGGAAGAAAGTAGTCAGTTTAAAGTGTTTTTTAAAATATTTATTTATTTGGTTGCATCGGGTCTTAGTTGTGGCAGGCGGGCTCCTTAGTTGTAGCTCACTGGCTTCTTAGTTGCATTACGTGGGCTTCTTCATTGCAGCAGGTGGGCTCCTTAGTTGCAGCTCGCCAGCTCCTTAGTTGTGGCATGCGAACTCTTAGTTGCGGCATGCATGTGGGATCTAGTTCCCGGACTAGGGATCAAACCCAGGCCCACTGCAGTGGGAGCGCAGAGTCTTAACCACTGTGCCACCAGGGAAGTCCCAATTTAGGGTTTTTAGAAGGAACAGGGAGGTTTCCCTGGTGGCGCAGTGGTTGGGAATCCGCTTGCCAATGCAGGGGACACAGGTTCGAGTCCTGGGAAGATCCCACATGCCACGGAGCAACTAAGCCCGTGCGCCACAATTACCGAGCCTGTGCTCTAGAGCCCGTGAGCCACATCTACTGAGCCTGCATGCCACAACTACTGAAGCCCGTGCGCCTCGAGCCTGTGTTCCCCAACAGGAGACGCCACCGCGATGAGAGGCCTGTGCATTGCAATGAAGAGTAGCCCCTGCTTGCAGCAACTAGAGAAAGCCCAGGCGCAACAATGAAGACCCAACGCAGCCAAAGATAAATATATAAAATAAAAAAATTTATTTTTTTTTAAAAAAGAAGGAACAGGAAGGGTTTTAAAAGGTTTCTCAGTCTTAAAGGTAAAAAACCAGGGCCAAGAGCTGTATGTCCACATACTTCCAGATATATACTAATGAACAGATGTAAAAGGGGAAGCAAGTTGGGAGAAGAAATGGGAATAGAAACTGAATGGGTGAAAGGCTACAGAACCAGAAGGAAGCTTATCATTTATACCTGTAAAACAAGAAATACTAGTTCAGAACATGTTAGGTTGTAGATTTGCTTCGATACTGAATGTGATAGGAATTACAGATACTTTAAAAAGAACAAGGAACAAACAAGTGGAAGAGGAGGAATAAGAAGGGGCAAAGGTGAGAGCATTTCTTTATTTTAAACTAACCTAAATAAACAGGGAAGAGAAAGAACTCAAGGTTTAAGAAAAAAAAAAGTTACCTTTACCAGAATTACTCAGGAAATTTCGATGACTATTGCTATGAAATTATTTAGATAAATGTGTTTAAAATTAGCTATGGAAAATCAGGGCTCTGTGAAGCTACTATTTTAGTATTTGATATATCTTGCCACCTTGAGGTATGAAATATACAAGGGATAGAAATGGAATCAGAGAAAGCTTAGGAAAAAAGAGGTGATGAAGTGAGAAAAAGTTAGTTGAAGTTCTCATGGAGCAAAGGAGAGAGCACATCATACAAATAAATGTTAACTATGGTGTTTGGATGGCCTAGTTGGTATATTTCCTTGATAAAGTTAGAGTATCAGGACAAATGAACTATTTAAAAAACAGAAATAGACTCACAGCATTTGAAAACAAACTTATGATTACCAGAGGGGAGAGGAGGGATAAGTGAGGAGTGTGAGATTAACATACACACACTACTATATATAAAACAGATAAACAACAAGGACCTGCTGTATAGCACAGGGAACTATATTCAGTATCTTGTAATAACCTATAATGGAAAAGAATCTGAAAAAGAATATATAATATGTATATGCGTGTATATATATACATATATATGTATGTGTGTGTGTGTATATATATATATACATATATATCTGAATCACTTTGCTGTACATCTGAAACTAACACAACACTGTAAATCAACTATACTTCAATAAAAAGTTAGGGTATCAGGACAGAGCTTACCTTGTATTCTGAACCCTAATTGCAGGGGTGCCCCATAGAGATGCAGTGATCACACTGAAGCATTCCTCAGAGCCCAAGGTTACCAGTTATAACGCAATATCATACTATTTTTTCTAACTTTTAACAACCTCAAGATCAGTACATTCTTCAATTCTTCTCATTAGAGTATAATATCTTTGCTCTGAGACCTCACCTGAGACAAAAAACCAAAAAACCGAAAAACCAAAAAATCCCTGCTAGTCACTGTTTGCTTCACCATCAGTGACTGGAAATTACCACCTTCCCCTTTTAGTTTTTCACACTATTCTTGTTTAGTAATCATAGACCTCAGTCTCTAGCGCTTCAGTCATGTATAGTTTGTCAGCATCTCTGTATGCCTTGAACACCTTGATGTTGGAGGAAATGATTTCAACACATCAGTGTCATTCAGATGCAGTGGTTCTCAAATGTCTTCTTGGCAGTGCTATAATCATTTTGATACTTCTTAAAAATATAGATTATCAGATTCCTCTTCCTAGATTTTGGTTAGGTAAATCCGGAGAGAAAACTTTATGAATTTATAAATCTCTCAGGCAATTCTGATTTGCAGCCTGGCCTGAAAAGTATTAGTAGAATTTGTAGTAGTTCCTATGAATTAGAATACTGGGTTCTGGTCACTACCACTTAGTACCAGTGTGACCTTATATAATCATTTAGATTTATCTGAAAGTTACTTCCCTAACTCACCTCATCTAGTTATTTTAGGGACAAAATGAGATGATGTAAAACTGTATATAAATTTATTATTATGACACTCAATTTTGCTACGTACATATTACCCAGTTTGGGAGACTGCTGCTAGAAACTTGAAACCTACTCTCCTTCCCCTTTTCTAGCTGGGTCCTATCTGAGAGGAAAATCAGGCCAGGGTCAGGGTCAGGGTAGGGGATTATAATTTCTAAACCCAGTACAAATGTTATTTGGATTATTTGCTCAGTTTGCTAAGCTTTATTTGTTTGTTTTAAAGCAAAGATAGTGTATTTACTAATGTGTCTTCAAAAATATAAGGGTATATCAATGTATCCAAAATGTGTGAATCATTTGTCAAACCCCAGAGAATGTACAATGCGAAGAGTGAACCCTGACATAAACTCTGGACTTCAGTTGAAAATAGTGTATCAGTATCAGTTCATCGGTTGTAACAAATGTATCACACTGATGCTAGTTGTTAATAATAGAGGAAACTATGAAGTGGGAGGGAAGAGATATGGGAGTGCCCTGGATTTTCCACTCAATTTCGCTCTCAACCTAAAACAACTCTTAAAATAAAGTCTTTTAATTTTTTTAAAAAAGGAATGAAGTATTGGTATCAGTATGCTAATCTTAAACACAATGCGAACATGTCGGATTCATTATAAATACTTGGAAGCCGGACTTCCCCGGTTGCGCAGTGGTTAGGAATCTGCCTGCCAATGCAGGGCACACGGGTTCCATCCCTGGTCCAGGAAGATCCCACATGCTGTGGAGCAACTAAGCCCGCATGCCGCAAGAGCCACAACTACTGAGCCCGCGTGCCACAGCTACTGAAGCCCGTGTGCCTAGATCCCGTGCTCTGCAACAAGAGAAGCCACCACAATAAGCCCCTGCTCGCTGCAACTAGAGAAAGTCCGCGTGTAGCAACGAAGATCCAACAGAGCCAAAAATAAATAAATAAAAATTAATTTAAAAATTAATAAATACTTGGAAGCGATATGTCTTGCGGTACGCGGGCCTCTCACCGTTGTGGCCTCTCCCGTTGCGGAGCACAGGCTCCGGACGCGCAGGCTCAGCGGCCATGGTTCACGGGCCCAGCCGCTCCGCGGCACGTGGGATCCTCCCGGACCGGGGCACGAACCCGCGTCCCCTGCATCGGCAGGCGGACTCGCAACCAGTGCGCCACCAGGGAAGCCCGATATGTCATTATTAATGAGGCTTGTTCAGAGTAGAAAATATACTTGTCTTTTCAAGGATTTGTTTCTCTTTATCTGTGACCTAAGCCATGACCTCAGAGAGCTGATCCATCTTTGATTTCATGTTGACAGGAATTTCTCCAGGATAAGCATCTGTTCCATGGGGATGTGGCAGCCAGGAATATCCTGATCCAGTGTGATCTCACTGCTAAGCTCTGCGGACTGGGCCTGGCTTATGAAGTCCACTCCCGAGGGGCCATCTCGTCTACTCGCATCGTACCTCTCAAGTGGCTCGCCCCAGAACGGCTTCTGCTGAGACCAGCTGGCATCAAAGGAGACATGTATGGTTTGTTCCTGCTCTGTGGATTTCTTCCTTTCTTGACCCACGTGTCCTCCAGCTCATGCACATGACTGGGTCTATTGTCAATTCTGTCTCCACATGAAATCTCTACTGAGAAGTCAGACCCTTAAGCAAAAATGTGTGTTATGTGGCAGAGCTCATACCTGGCATCTGCCTGCAATCCTTTTTAGTGCCTTTTGAAGTATTCCCTCTGTGTTAGATTAGAAACCTTAATTAGGAGAGAAAAAAATGAATAGATTATTCATGCTAGTATCTGAGGACTTAATCTGGTGGAATTTTATCTGTTTATCTAGTTTTATCTGAAAGAGGTAGATCCGCTTAATCAAAAGTTTAGTTAAACTAGGACTTATTAAAATAAATACATATGTGTCTGTGTATACTCAATTTATTTTAACTTAAAACATATAAATAGATATTTAATTATCAGTCTTTTGGAGGAGGGCCAAGGGGATAGACCTGCTATGCTACATGAAGTTACGTGTTGTGTTTCTTGTATAAATAGCATCCATAATGAATTATTTTTGAGTTTCAGTTTGGGATGACTCTAATTAGGGTGAGAAACTTGGAAACAATTGTGACGCAATTTGACTACAGACATTTATTGTTAATTTTTTCCCAGTTTTCTACAGTTGTCTCACCCACGCAATTTGACAACACTTTCTTTTTAGCAGCTTGGTTTTATAGAATATTTTCAAAGCATTCAATCTAGTTTTCAGGGAGCTAATGCTTTTGGCATGTATATTTAATCAGCTTACATAATATTTAATTGATTACATAATTACAGTTTCATGTAGGATTGGCATAAACCGGATTGTAAAGAACTGCGATTGACTTTCGGTAGCCATATAACTCAACTGCTCGGAGGAGCACATAAACATAATATAGAACATCTTACTAGCCATGAATGCTATGAGTTGTGGGAGAAATTTAGAACATCAGTTGATGTGGTGAGTCAATTAAGAGACTGCTTTTTTATTTTATTTATTTATTTTTTGGCTGTGCCGCGCAGCATGTGGGAGCTTAGCTCCCCGACCAGGGATCGAACCCGTGCCCCCCTGCAGTGGAAGTGCAGAGTCTTAACCACTGGGCCTCCAGGAAAGTCCTCAGAAGACTGCTTTTTTATTTCATTGCTGCTTCACTGACATCTGCTTTTGAATAGAGGTCTGGGAATAATTAGCTTAACTGGGAAATATTGCTCATTTAATGATGATATTATAGAAGAGTGAAATATACATCTCTTGAATCATATGGCTTAGGCAAATGCCTACTCCAATTATGTATAAAACTTGTTCTGTTAATATTTTTCCTAGGTTTGGGCAATTAGATCTACTGAGGAAATAGTAGATAAATGATAAAACTTGCTTGGCCTTGAGCTAAGAATAAAGGCTAGAATTTCAGCAGGGAGAAATGGAAAGGATGAAAAAGATGCAGAGGGGAATTTCTGTATGTTTGGGTGAATATGTTTGCGTGTTTGCACAAACACTCACAATTTAGCAAATAATGGTAAATATCTATTAATGTGTAATATAGAAAAGAGGAGACATAAATTCAGTACTCAGATAGATTAGATTCTAAGGGGATTGGACAGAAATGCTTTCTAATGGCACTACCTCATTGCTTATTGTTATCAGTCACCCTTGATTCCCTTTCACTGCCTTTGTAATGGGGTTCTTACTGAAGGCCTCTGCTATTTAAGCGAGCTGTCTTTACGAAAGGCAGAAATAGAAATTAAATCCATGGCCTTGTTTCTCTTACAGCTGGTCTTTTGGGATACTGCTCTACGAGATGGTGACTCTAGGTAAGAAGCTTCCCCAAAGTCGTGTGCACCTATACAAAAATATACAAGGATGTTTATTTGGGTGGTGGATGACATTTGCTAGGAGAAGGGGTTTCGGTACAATCTCTGAAGGTTGAACTGAGTTGACATAGAATCCTGATTTTTGAGGTAGTCTTGTAATGTCTTGATTCCCTCCCTCTCTCTCTCCTTCCCTCTTCTGTTTTTAACTTTCTTTTGCTTTCTTTCTTTTTCTTTCCCTCAAGACTTTACCAATTCCATGGGATGTTTTAAAATCCAAGGATTATTCCAAGGATGATCTTGCATAAACATAAAAATTATTGTCTTTAGATTTATTAATCCACTTGATGGAGAAACTATAGCACCTTCTCATGTTTGCGAAGTAGAGGGCAGATCTTATTTCTCACTTTGCTTTATTTTGTTACTTTCCTAAAGACTCAACGTTCTGCTAAGTTATCAGTACCCCCCCCCATCTCTTTTTTTCCAAAATTCTCTAAGCTATATCCTTACCTGATCACCAGGGAGCAATTATATTATATCTATCATTTTTCCTGTGGCTATACTTTTGCAGGTAATTAGCCCAGGTGGATGGAGATAGTGTTAGTTATACTTTATATTCTGAGGACCCTTAAGTTCTCTTACTACTCTCATTCTTTCCATACCAACAGGGGCACCTCCATATCCTGAAGTCCCCCCTACCAGCATCCTACAGCATCTGCAAAGAAGGAAAATCATGAAGAGACCCAGTAGCTGCACACACACCATGTAAATGGTTTTTAAAATCTTTTTTTGCTCTTCATCAGTCGTGTCCCTTTCAAAGTGGCTCAGATGACCCTCACTGTCCTTTATGTGCTAATATAAAACCCTAAACCAAACCTCTGCAGTAAAACACATCTGCTCACATATACGATGTACATGTATGTGTATATCATATGTATGTATGTGTGTATACATACACACACACAAAATATTGAGGCAACCACTGAGTACTATATTAGAAATTTAAGTTTGCTAACATTGTTAAAGCTTAGTTCTTCTGGAAGCTTTTAAAATAGACCAAATCCAATGCAAATACAGTAGTGTTTTATCTATTTAAAGGTCAGTCTCAGTTAGAGACTACTAGCTTCAGTTCCAATATAGTTGTCATAAAATCCATTGCACTACAGTTACTCACTGGTTCCTATTTAATATTTAACTTAAAAACATATCGATTATCTGTTTTCCCAGTTCTACGCATGTTGGAAGCCAACCAAAAGTGGGGGTGAGAAGAAATTTGGCAGGAGAAGGAGGATATCAAATTGTCAGCAGAAAGGGACAGTTGGTGAACTAACGTAGAGGCAGAAAATGGAAAAATTAAAAATTACACTCAGAATTTTATAACCAATAAGGTACAAAAAAAGGTTGTTATAGAACATAAGGTTAAATTATTTTTAAGAAGACAGGCGTTAGTATATTAATATACATTTCTATTAAAGTTGTTGCTATTTTGTAAATTTTTCAGCACTGAAAGGGTAAATTTCCAGCACCTGGGTTTCCCAACATTAAACAGTTACAGCATCAAGCATGTTAAAAATGTTAAATATCATAACTGTTGATATATATTTTTATGTGTATATACACACACATACACACCGTATAGTGATACTGGCTGGGTATACTAGAATGAAGTTGTTGACAAGTATTTCTCATAGGCTTCATGTGTATAAAAGGCTGTCCTTGATCCTGGGGAGAGACATTTAACTGATAAAGTACCTGGTCTTGAAGAAGGATATCAGAAACAACATGAAAATCAACATAACGTTTGAGGCAATAAGTAGAACGGTTAAAAGCTCAGATTCATCTCATAGAGTCAAAAAGACACACGTTCAGTCCTAGTCCGACTACTTTACTGTGCGTTGTTTACTTATCTTAAAATAGGTATAATGATAATCCTACCTCAAACTTATTGTGAGGCTACAATGAAATAATGCATGTTAAGTTTCCCTACCATGCCTTTTATAATAGGTAAGTTCTTGGTAAAACGTTAGCAGTATTATTAAAGTAGCATCTTATACAAAGTCTCATCGTACAACATTAAAGAGTGTGGGAAACACAGTGCATGCTGAGGTTTATAAGGAAAGGAATTGAGACTTAAACCAGTAGGAAAGGATAACATGGAGAGGATATTCAAGGAACTGGGCAGACCATGAGCAAAGACAGAGTTGGGTGTTACTAACCACATCTAGGGCATAGCAAGACACTGACTTGTCAGGAGGAGAGGGCTTCAGTTAGGCAAGAACTATGTGGTAAGAAGCTAGGGGGTGGGTTGTTGACTTTATATGGTGAGCAGTGGTAAATCACTGGAGGTTCTTGGGCAGGAATGAGACTTGATGAAGAGTGTTTGAAAACAGGCTATGTTGTAAATTCTCTAGAAACTGGATTGAAGCAAAGACATTAAAGGTGGTAAGTACTTCTATCTTGATTAAGGCAATTTCCTGGAGAAGCTAAGTAATAAAGGGGGGAAATGACCTGGATTAAAGGAAGGAACCATCTAATTACATTATCTGGAATTAGTATGAATCGTGTTATTCCATACCTTCTTATTTTCCTTGCTGTAATGTAGCTCATACTGGTAGATAAGTTATAGCAAGGGTTTGTAATGATGCACATTAATAACATGTCAGATGAAAACACTTAAGAGTTTTTGGTAATCTAATGGAAAAAAAAAACCGTTCTGTCATACTGATTGTAGTTTAAGAAATATTTAGTCATTCCTTTTATTAAAAGGGTCCTGTTAAGAAGATGATACTAAGAGACTTAGCATTAGGAGGATGAGAAGGAACAGTATTCTCTGGGAAGCATATGGGACACAGCAGTGAGAAGTAGATGAAAGACTCGTAGGTTTCTTTTGTTAAGGTTTGTTAGGAGAGGAGACAGTTTCTCTTGTTTCTCTCGTTTCCCTTTCAGGTACGGTCTCATGAAGTCCTGCTGGCGCTGGCGTGAGGACAGCCGCCCCTCACTTACAGAGCTACACTCACACCTAGAAACTGCTGCTCGAACTGCAAATGACAAGGCCGTGTTGCAAGTACCAGAATTGGTGGTGCCTGAATTGTACGCAGCTGTGGCAGGCGTCAGCGTGGAGAGTCTCTCCTATAGCTATAGCATCCTTTGAAGATCCTGGGGCAGCACACATTTTTGGGAGATCATATACTCTTGGAACCAATTCCTCCAAGAACAGAGAAAAGATTTTCTAGTGGGACATAAAGGAAGGAACGGGACATGGGTCCTGCATCTTCCCCTACACATTTCCCTAGAAACCTGAAATGATGCTAGATGAGGCTGCACACACCACATACCCTCGAGACTGAGAAGTACAGTTTCATTTCTGTTATCCCAGTCCCGAAGATGCAGGGTAGGTGGGATGGACCGTGTCAACGCAAGGGAGGTTTTACGAGTCTGCGGTGTTTGGCGCAGCATGGCACGGATAAGCTGGTCCCTCCCACCACAGGCTGGTTTCCTTTGAAACATGCTTTTATCTAGACTATTATAAGGTCCAGAAAATTGGAATCAAATGAGGGAAGAGAAAGCTGATAAAGAAGTTGATGAGAAGAAAATTGAAGGTTCTACTTGCTCGGGAGTATAGATGAGGACCAAGGTCATCCTTCAGAGAGAAGGGGGAGGAAGGACATACAGGACTTCATTCCTGGTCCATTCATGCAGGGCTGAAGGAGAACCATTAAGGAAGACTTCTGAGCTCCCCCTAAGGTGTATATAGGAGAAATATGGTCCCCTTTGATCTAATTCTGAGGTAGGTGAACCCTGTTGGTACTATTTTAACTAGAAGCTGGAGGGGGTCATTTCATGATTAAGAACATTCAACATGTACTTTTCAACAGTCTGGCTTCCTGGCCCCTATGAGACTAGGGAGACCGAGCCCAGAGGGTCAACTGGGTCGATGATGAATACACTGTGTATTTAATAAATGGGAAATATGGAAATCAAGCAAAAGTGCTTAGTAGGCAAGGACGTCTTTAACTAAGGGCTAGGAAAGGATGTAACCTGAGATGGAAGGATGATAGGTTCCCATTTTCAATCATCCAATGATCTACTGTGAAACTTATTTCATTAAATTCATATTTATTGAGTGAAAGTAGGCTTTTCAGGTTATACAGTTGCCAAAATCATTCCAATAGGGAGGATAACAGTAGATAAATGAAACCTAATGTCAACAGAAAAATTCAAGAGGCAATCTACGTTGTCAGAAAAGGGATTCCTCATGCGTGAAAAGGGGATACTACCTACCTCACCGGGTTGTCATGAGGATTGAATGACAGTATATATTTGTACCGTATCTGGCACATACTATGTGCTCAATAAATGTTAATTTCCTTACTCTCATCCTTACTAGCCTAGACTCTTTCATATCTTTTTCATTTAACACCTACGGTGGCCAAGAAGAGAACCTCAGTCTGTCAGTCACACTGCAAGGGAGGACACGCTTAAAGATGATGGTACGGTTCAAATACCACTTGACTAAAATGAGGAAGTCATAATTTTTGTGTGAGCATCTGGATGATGACATCTCCTACTGGTTCAAAATACTGGAAATATCATGACCATGACGGTTCAGTTGAACATGTGGTCTGTGATCTTAAACAATACCTTGGATACTCTAGAAGGACATCCAAGGCTGCTATAGGAAAATGACTGGCCGTTGAAAAACTTGCAGAAGTTAGAATCCTGATGGAGTCATGATGAGTCGCCCAACTGAATAATGATTCTTGCACCTCTAGGAATACCACAGTGACTAGACAGAATTTAAATGCGTGGTAAGCAGCCATAGGGAGAAGGGAGGAAGAATGGCTCAGCACAAAATGATGAAGTCCTATGGAATCTCATCGTTCTCAGCTGTTCATTTAAGTCAAATTTACAAAATATTTATTTATTTATTCAACTATTTTCAAAGAATAGAGTGTTAAGGCCAACTGTGCCAGACGCTGTGCTAGGTGTTGGATAAAAGAAACGGAGAGCTTTGGCTTACAGTCTAGAAAGCAAGAGACACTATATACACATTTATGTGGGTATTTGTTAATTACAATTGTGATAAGTGCTGTGAAGAAAAAGTATAGGCTAGTAGAAGGGAGTATAAAATGGGGACCTCCCTGAAAAAAATGGCATTTAGACTGAGACCTTAGGGATGGGTGAGCAAGCCTGACAGTGAAGAGGAGAGACTTCCAGTTGAAGGATTATGTATGTGAAAACTCTGAGGCAAGAAAAAACTCAGTCTGAGGAACTGCAAGGAGGCTGGTGGGAGGGAGGGATAGTGAAGCGGGAGGAGAGCGGTGCGTGATGAAACGGACCATTGCTCTTTCACGCTGTTTTTTTTTTTTTTTTTTTGCAAGGGAAATAATGAATTCACCTTTACCAATGATATTCAAAATAGCACTCGACGCTCATCCATCGGGGTAAATTAGGAATAATAAAAATCAACTCTACCAACAGTCTGGGAATAGATCAGATGATCCAAGAGGGAATACTTCTCAGAATCCCCACCATGTACAAAAATAGACTCAAGGGCTTCCCCGGTGGCGCAGTGGTTGCGCGTCCGCCTGCCGATGCAGGGGAACCGGGTTCGCGCCCCGGTCCGGGAGGATCCCACGTGCCGCGGAGCGGCTGGGCCCGTGAGCCATGGCCGCCGAGCCTGCGCGTCCGGAGCCTGTGCTCCGCAACGGGAGAGGCCACGGCAGTGTTAGGCCCGCATACCACAAAAAAAAAAAAAAATAGACTCAATGGAAAAGAGTAGCTTTTAAAATATGTAAGAGGAAAAAAATATTAATCCTACAAATAGTTATTCATTGTATACCACATACGAAGCTCAAAGTTAGCTTCTATGGAAGAAATAAAGACAAATCCTGAATGACTCAAGCCCTCAAGTCACTTATTTGGTAGTAAATTGGTGCCCCTCATTTTTTTTTATTACATATCTTTATTAGGAAAAATATTTTGAGCACTCAACCCTAATAAAATTACATAATTTATATATAGATGTAAAATATACACAGTATAAAATAAATGCAATATAAATTAAAATTGGTAAAAGAAATATTTTTTAATTTTATTGGAGTAGAGTTGCTTGAAATAAATCTTATTTTTAAAATATTTTGCTAATTGTCTCACATTGTATGTTAATGTTTGTTTTGGTAGGAGGCAAAGAAGCAGACAATTGTTATTTTAAACTTTGTTTTTCTGAATATAGGTCTGGAACACTGGATAGAGTAATTGTTTATTTAGAGGAAACTGGGTCTTTCCCTCACTTGTCCAGCCTTTTTCCAAAGGAGAATTATATTTCTGGCATCTTTGACTTATCAGCCATAGCAGGTATTCCCAAGCTAATGAATGGAAAAAAGAATGAAAATATTTACCATTTAATCAAGTTGAATCCGGGTTAGGGTTTGTTTTATTGTTTTGATTCCCTCCTCTCCCAGTCTTGCTTTTCCAATTTATGCTTTATGGTTAAAAAAAAATTGCAAAATAGCTAGGAACTGAGGAAATGCCCACCTGGAAACCACGTCTCATTGAAACTTGACAATGTAATTCAACTTAGAATAGTCTGAACCAGTAGTCCTCAAATCATGTTTGTGCACAACACTAGTTTTAGGTATTTTCTATTAAAATTGAATAATATTTTTCACCATGCTAAAGAAAAAGTTAGTGATAGTATCTTCTAAATCTTAACCTTGCTGTAACAACCGTTGTTAAATTTTTGCTCTACCATGACTCATTTAAACAAATAAATGTGTATCAAATACAATAGAAGACTGGGAGAATCACCTGTTATGCTTAATTTAGCAGACTGGTTTTACTTGTATTGGAAATAAGAATTAGTGGTTATGCTATGTGTTAGAAGCATATAATATTGTCATATGCTCGATAAATTATTCGTCTGAATAATGGAATTGAATATATCATGTAATAATCTAGCAATAGCTTCAAGTGCTCACCATATATGACCATATTTGAGAAACAATGGTGTGGAAGTTTTGGTGTTTCTGCATGATGGTGGTTTTCTCATTAAAAAAAGTAACTCCACTGAGTGGTTTAAAACAGGGGTCCCCAACCCCTGGGGGGGGCGGTTCCTGTTAAGAACAGGGCC
This sequence comes from Physeter macrocephalus, assembly GCF_002837175.3. NCBI lineage: Eukaryota > Metazoa > Chordata > Mammalia > Artiodactyla > Physeteridae > Physeter > Physeter macrocephalus. The sequence continues at coordinate 60,161,221 of NC_041219.1, read as the reverse complement.
GCACAGCAGGAGGTGAGCAGCCGGGGAGCGAGCGAAGCTTCATCTGCCACTCCCCATCGCTCCCCATCGCTCCGCACTGCTCCCCACCACTTCCCATCGCTCCCCACCGCTCCCCATCGCTCCCCATCGCTCCCCATCGCTCCCCACCGCTCCCGACCGCTCCCCACCGCTCGCATTACCGCCTGACCATCCCCCTAACCCCACATCCATGCAAAAGCTGTCTTCCACAAAACCAGTCCCTGGTGCCAAAAAGGTTGGGGACCGCTGGTTTAAAAGACATATATGGTTAAAACAGAGAAGTCTACTACAGAAGGGAAGAGAGAAAGGTGGGTGGATGGAATGAAGACTGAAATAGACCATAGTCATTCTGACATTTAAAAACATTTCAATTACCTTAGAATATTTTGTTGGACCATATAATATTCTTGATTTACTACTCTGATCCATTTAATGTAATGAGCTAGCCCTAACAGTTTTTGTCTGTAAATACAAAATCAAAACTATTCAAAAGCTACTGATAAAATAAAGAAAACAAATGAAAACAACAACTATCTTTGGGCTTGCCTGGTGGCGCAGTGGTTAAGAATCCGCCTGCCAATGCAGGGGACACGGGTTCAAACCCTGGTCCGGGAAGATCCCACATGCCGAGGAGCAACTAAGCCCGTGCGCCACAACTACTGAGGCTGCGCTCTAGAGCCCGCAAGCCACAACTACTGAGCCGACGAGCCACAACAACTGAAGCCCATGCGCCTAGTGCCTGTGCTCTGCAACAAGAGAAGTCACCGCAATGAGAAGCCTGCGCACAGCAACAAACAGTAGCCCCTGCTCGCCACAACTAGAGAAAGCCTGCGCACAGCAACGAAGACCCAATGCAGCCAAATAAATAAATAAATAAAAATTAAAAAACGTAACTATCTTCTCTAGTTATCACAAGAAAATCAGAACATATTTCTGGAAATTGTAAGTAGGAATGATTTGATACTTTTAAATAATGGGGCAAAAGGCAAAAGAGGTGTGAGGACAGAGCAGACATGAGAGATCAAAAGAAGAGAGAATTTTAGACACAGGAAACATCAGAATATTTTAAAAGACGAAATTAACACTTAGAAGAAATCATCATCTCTGACCCTAGCGCTCTGACTTGATTCGTCCTCATGAAGTTGAAAGCAATAAACTTAAAAACTTTAATGGGAAATCATTATTTTATCAATTAATAATGTGTATTTGATTAAATCATTAAGCCTTCATTTCAGCTGGAGTTGGAAAATAAAACGTTTATTTCTTAATTACTTCACAAGGGTTTTTGAAGCTAACCAGAGAGATTGCATTAGCAAAGGCAGAAATAGTTCTTCATTTGGCTTCATTTAAGCAGCCCAAACATTTATTTTTATAAATAAACTATGCTGTTACCAGTAAGTATGTCCTAATTTGAAGCCTACAGCCATTGAGATTGAGATTTCTCAATGTTCCAAAAATATTTTCTCTGTTTCCAGCCCATGTAAAAGCATATAAAATGGTTCTTATATAACTTTAGTGTCCAAAATGATAGCCACTAGACATGTCTGGCTATTTAAATATTAAGTTCACACAAATTAAATAATATTTAAAAATAAAAATTCAGTTCCTCAGTCTCGCTAGCCACATTTCAAGTGCTCAATAGCCATTCAGAAAGTTTCCATAGCTCTGGTGTATAACATCCAAGAAGATCACAATACACAAATGCTTTATCACTTTCCAATCTTTACGGTGAAACAAGAGACGTACAGTTTGGCTTTTTTGCTGTTGTTGTTGTTAATTATAGGAAGGATTAAGTAAGTATATTTTCACATTGCATCTTAAAAACAGATAGGGTTAGAGAGGATTAGTGTTGAGCTCAGATGTCTTTTTAGGGGATAAAGACAGTAATTGGTTACAGATAAAAATCTTAACCCTGTGCATACCATAAGCTCTATTTACACAGTCACAGATCTGGTACCTGTAGCTCTACTTAGGTAAGCGTGAACACTTGGCACATTTGCCAAAAATGGGAAGGAAATGCACTAGGAAATCCAAAGATTGCAGGAGCCTCCCTACAAAAAGCAAATGGATTACTGCCTATATTTTCAGAGATATTATGGAATATTATGATCAAGTTTCTGTGGATTATTTTTGTGGTAAGTACAGTGACTGACGTATCCCAGTTTGCCTGGGAAGTTCCAGGTTTTAAGACTGAAAGTCCCACATCCTAGGAAACTCCTTGGTCCTGGGCAAACTGGAATGGTTCATCACCCTAGTGATGAGGGATGGTGCTTTATGTTTCTTGTATATTTTCCATAATGGCAGCCTAATTATTCGAATATTCCAAATTATTGGAACTGAATAGTTTTTCTATATTAACATTTATACAATGGTTAATATAGTTTTCTATATTGACAGTTATACAATTACTAATACAGACTCAACGTAACCTGCCCAGTCTGCTTTTCCGGTTATTCCACTTCCATGAACTTTGTGTTCTAATTATACTGAAATTCTTGGCTTTCCCAAGGCAAGCGTTGTAACACGACTGCACCTTTGCTCAGGCTATTTGCTTTTCCATTCCTCTGAACATATACTGAATTTATCCAACAAGGTCCAATTCAAATAGCACATCTTGTCACAAGCCTTCTCTGGTACTTCCCCTTTCTTCAACTTCCCCAATAAAGTGACTTGTGTCCTCTGCTGTATTACCAGCATTAAAAAAATTTTTTTTCCTTATAGCATTTGCTTCCTTGGGCTAATATGTGTCTATATGTTTGTTTTCTAGACTACAAGTGCAAAGGGCTCTTTTTTAATTACCAGTGCCCAACAATTGCTGGCATGTAGGAAATGCCCGTTATAACTCATTATATAATGTTTTATAAATTCTAAATCTTATTTTACATGCATTATCTCATCTGATCTTTTCAACAGTTCTTTGAGCTTGACAAAGTTGATTGTAGTCTATTCATTTGGCTGACGAATAAACAGGCTTAGAGATAGCGTCTTAACCACGGTTAGGTAGAGATACGTGATGGGAACGAATCCCAGGTCTTCTGACTGCCACTCTTTCTACCAAATCCCACTGAAGGTTAAAGATCATCCAACAGGCAGGATTATTCTGTGTGTTGGTAAAAGAAAGGTAATGAATAATATCTGAACAATAGGCTTTGTGTAAAGCTGCCTTTCCCCATCCTTCAAAACCTATCCTAGATGAGCACACCTTCCCTTTCCCCGTGTAATTCTATCTGGTAAGAAACGCGGGCTAAACCATTTGATCTTAAGTCAAGTTGCCAAAACTCCAGAGGCCACTAGAGAGTAACCCTTACTGAATAAGTTTTACTATTAAAAGGAATTCTTTTATACCATGACTGCCAGAGATTTTTCAGTTTCAACGTGCCTTTCAAAATTTCAGACCTCCTGTCTGATGAATTCTTTTTACTTTGTCTCTGCTACTGGCTTCTAGGTGTCGGATAACTAGCCATCATTGTCCGAAGGGGAAAGGCCCGTGTTAGGAATCTAGCAGGAGAAAGGTTTGTGTTCGCGATGTGCCATTCTGATTCTGGGCTTTCTCTTTCCTCACTCCACGAATCAGGAGAATAAGGCCACACCCAGCTCACGGATGCCGCGAGAATTAGAGAGACCCGGCAAGTCAGAGCTACTGGCAAACCTTAGTTCCAAGCCCATAACAAATGCTCTCATATTTTCACACATCTGTGCTTTCCTAATAGAATATGATCTACTGAATTTTGAAAATAATATGCTTCCAACCTAGTAAAGCAAAGTTCAGGTCGCTGCCGCCCACGCCCTTCTCGCGCGCCTCCAGGTCTCTCACTCGAGTCTCCACCCACCCGCCTTCCTCTGGGGTCGCGGGAGGCTGAAAGGCCGCAGTGACGCGTTTATCCTGGGCGGGTTACGTCACTGCCAGGCGTCCGGCGGCTCGTCGGCTGGGCCTTCGGCGGGCTTTTCGGGAACAAGGATGGCTATGGCCAGCGATTTCTACCTGCGCTACTATGTAGGGCACAAGGGCAAGTTTGGACACGAGTTTCTGGAATTTGAGTTTCGGCCGGACGGTGAGCAGAAAAGCGGCCGCGGCAACGAAGCGCGGTGCCGAGCAGGGGGAAGCGAGGTGGAGAGGCCGCGGAGGAGTTGGGGGGGTGGGCGCGCCTCCGCGGGCTCGCGAGTGTGCAGTAGGGCCGAGGAGCTTAAGGAAAATAGGAAGCGTACATTGGCCTTGTGAATAAAAAGAGTAAATTGGTGTCAGTTAATTCAGAAAAGCCGATCCTGCCAGATGGTAAAGTTCAGAATCCTAGCATCGGTTCACCGGAAGGGACCTTAAAGGCCGTCTAGTTTGTCGACCTAATACTTGAACGTTTGTGAGAACATCTCCACGGGGTGGACGCATGGATGCTTAAAATCTTCCGGTGAACAGTAAATTTCGGACTGCCCATTCATCTTTTTTATTCATTCAGGCGCTGTATGGAAGGCAAAATGTCGAGAAAAACGAATGAGGCCTGCTCTGAAGCGGGGAGCCCCACGTGTAGAAAAATGAGTGTAATGACGTGTTTGGGGTGCCTAAATACAGTTGTTCCCTATAGGATGCATTAAGACTATAAAGAAGGGGCGTGGTTAGTTCTACATGAAAGAGTCGGCAGTCTTTTTAGAGAAGGTGACAGTTGAGGTGAGTCTTGAAACGAGAGTAGATTTTTTTTCTTGGTCTCTGAGGGGAAAAAAAGAGTCAGACTGCTGAGAGCCCTGTCAGGTGAAACTGCCTTCTGCCCAGGGAAAGTGCAGCAAATTCTGTCTTTGGACAGCTCTGATTCTCTTTAGATGGTTGTACTGTATATTGAATTCTTATTGTAACAACGACAGTCCAACTGCATAGACTTTTCTTTTTTGAATGCATATTATGTGCTGGGTAACATGTAAAAACAGAAATTCAAGGGAGAGTAGTGCATAAGACTCTTTAATTCCCCTCAAGGAGTTATACCTGGGTGGGTGACATAGACATGAAACTAACTGTAAGGCAGTATTATAGATATTAAGTGCTGTGTTCATGCTTTGGACAAAGTTCTGTGAAGGCATGAAAGAAAAATTAGGGGAGGATCACATATTAGGAAAGGGGAAGAACATGGCACATTTCATACAGAAGTCAGGGTAACTTCGGCTCTGCAATTATTTAGAAACCTTAATCACCTTACTCTCCCTGGTTCTCCCCAAGTCTTTTCTAAATTTAGCTAAGGAGCCAAATTTACCTGAATTCTCCATCTGTTCTTTCTTTGTGTGATACTGTTTTCAGGGCCTTTGCCTGTGAACAACTTTAAGCTTGTCTGTATCACTTTTAGCCAGTCACATAAATTAAGTAGTCTAAGATTATCAGGGAAATTTCATTCCAGAACACTGGTTCTCATCTGCCACCACACCATTCCACAACCTTGCCATAAGTAATGATGAGTCCCAAAGACAGTGATTCCTAAGGGGTTCTCCTCATTAGGGTACCCTGTCATTTTAGAGGATCAGGATGATATTACCTCTGTATCTGGGCAACTGACTAGCCGTGAGGAGAAGCATGCATTAGAGAATACATCAAAATTAAATGTAGATTAGGTAACGAACTGGTCAGTTTTTATTCAGAAGATATGGTTTGTGTGCTTCTTAATTACAATTCTAAAACAGTATCATTGCCATAATACATTAATTTGAAGGAAAATAATTAAAAGAACATTTTGGAGTAGTGGGGAAAGCATGTGTATTGGAAGAAGGTAAATCTAGGTCTGAATCTTGTGTGACCCTGGGCAAGTTACTTAACTCTGTTTTCTCAACTATGAATAGGTGAGAGAATAAAACATACTTTTTAGGGTTGTTTTACAGATTCGATTAAATGTTCTGGGGGAACTCAGCACCAATAAGACATGTAATGTAAACTTTAGAAGAAATGTTAGTTCCTTTTTCAGATTCCCTGTCTAGATCATGACATAGCTTAAGAAAATGGGCCTTGAAAATGACCCTCCCATCATATGGAATTGTATTGAAGGCATGGAGTTTAAAAAGTTGACTGGCTTCAACTTCAGCCAACTTAACAGCAAATACATGTTCAGCATTGATCTTATGCCAGGAGGGAGGAGATATTAATAAAAGTAGGAGTATAAAATGGTTTTTACCTTCAAAATTGCTTACGATGTCATTTCTTTATATTTTAGCAGTTTTTGCTGTTATAGATTGAATTTTTTTCCACTTCCCACAGGAAAACTTAGATATGCTAACAACAGCAATTATAAAAACGATGTCATGATCAGAAAGGAGGTAAGTTTTTTACAGATGTGTAATTTTTTACATTAAGCCTGTTTCCCTCATGTCTGTGTTTTTATTTACATATTTAAAGTACATCTAAGGCTGTAAAGAAGAAGCCAATGTATAGATTGAAAAAGGCTTCTAATTGTAGCATCTGTAACAACAAAAGAAGCAATCTGAATATATTAAGTTGTAGTCCCACATTCAAGTGTATCATTTAATTCATTTTGTAATTAACTTTGTCTTTTTACTCTATTCATTATTTAAAACTAATTGATAATTATGTTTTAAACACAGTATGAATTCTAAATGAAAGTCTCAAAAGTTAGGTATAAAAAAAAGTTCAAAGCACCAACTGTGATGTGTATTTGTCACTGTTCACCTCCTAGATTTTGTGTTGATCACTCAGAGGTATTTGAGTCCTGTGTTACAAAGGCAGAATACAATGTTTTAAGATGGGGCTGGTGTTGAGAAGAGGGAAAAATGTGTTTTAAAGGAAAGGGCAGAAGAGTGAAGAAAAATCATAAGAATGATTCTTTCCCATCTTGTACTTTTAGAATCAGAATTAAATTTTTCCTTAATATTCTATTTGAATACTCAGGGTTTGTAACTCTGTTTTATTATTGCCTTCTGAGTTGTGTCGAGAAATAGAGAGACACTGAAATTTTTATAACTTGTTTTCAGGCTTATGTACACAAGAGTGTAATGGAAGAACTGAAGAGAATTATTGATGACAGTGAAATTACAAAAGAAGATGATGCTTTGTGGCCCCCCCCTGACAGGGTTGGCCGGCAGGTTTGTATTTAATAATTCTTTAAATGCATAAATACTAAAAATTGTTAATATAATTGTTATGTTTCTCCTTGTTTATTTAGAATAGCTCCTCATTGAGTCTTGGTTTTTCCATTTAGTAGGCACCTGGTAAATACTTTATAAATTTATTTCACTTTGCATCATTTTCTGTGCTACTGCCTAGTAGTAAAGGAGTCAGTTTAGACATCTTTCTGAACAGTCTTCTCTGCAGCCACCCCAGCTAAAGTTAAGATGTTTTCACAATGTTATGAATAATTGCTATTATTGGTTAATTACTTTTATTCGGAAATAAAAATAGATAGGATAAAACACAAGTGTTTGTTAAATTTGAGAATTAGAATTCTCATTGACTACATAAAATTCACTTTCGCCAGATTTATAACTTTGAACGTTCTTACTTGCATCTTTATGCCCCAGAGAGTGATTTGATTGGTTTCTTTGTTCCAACTGACCGTTGCCTTTGCCTCTCATATTCCCTTCAGAAAAATCGATGGGCTGCTGAAGAGCTCTGAAGGCCTAATTTCACTCTGTAGAAAGCCAGTTTGATTTCTGAATTGGGTGTTTTCACCTGTTGGAGAAATGACATATGACCCCAGGAGGAAGAAACATTTAATCTCGCTTTTGTATATTCCCGAGGATTATACTGTATAACAACTTCTTTGACTAGAAGAAAATGTGGCGAAATCTAATAGATGCTGACTCTCTTGTAGCAGTAACTTAACACTTCCCTTTAAAGAAATATTATTTAGGAAAGCGAAGGTAATAGTTAACAGTATTTATTTTATGCACTGCAAACACTTTTAAGAAGTAAATTTAGATCTGTTTGTTTTATACATATATACGTTTGCATTAAAAACAGCAACAAACTTTTTATTATCTCTTAGACTCAGGGAGAGAACAGTTTTCATCTCCCCACTTGATGATGTGTTCGTGTGTTTTGGTTAGCGGGGAGGATTACTCATGCTCCAGAAACTGTCTGTTGGATCTTTAAGTCAAAGATTTTACGATTGTTTGAGAGTCTTATTTAATTCTCCATTTTGTGTGTGCCATAAACTGTGTATGATTAGATTTTCTGCTCAGATACGTAGGTAGGAGTGTCTTTAAGGTCATCTGTTAATTTAAACTGAAAAATCACTACAGACATAGCCTCTTACTTTTTCATTTTAGATTTGCAGATAAAATATGGAGAAAAATTTATACTTAATTTTCGCACACTAGAAATGTCTATATTATGTTATATTTGTTTTACTAGTTCTTAATTTTAATTGTTTTGTGAAGTCAAAAGAGTATGAATCTCTCAGTCTTACAGTCCAGGATTCAGATATTAGTACTATCACTTACTAGTGGTTCTACGCCAACAGTTTTTTTCCCTCTGTTTTATGAGTCTTGGATTTCCCGTTTGTAAAATTAGACAAATAAAGCTGACCTGAAGAAGGGTAGGCTTTATTAGTCCAATTTTAGGGATTACAGAGAATGTTTGTAAAGTCCCTAGCACCAGGCCTGACACATAGTGGGTGCTAAGTAGTGCTGTTATTAATATTATGCAGTTTATTTGTAGAGCCTGGTAGAAAGGGTAAATGTGTTTGTATTTATTATATTAAAAATAGGCTTATACCCATATTACTAGTTTTACTCACATTATAAGAAACATTTCTGTGTTACTCGTAAGTATATCATTCGTTTGATAGCATAATCTTTTTGAGATCTCTGGAAAGCAATTCTTTTTTCTTTCTCTTTTTTTCATGATTTCTCTCTTTTTTTTAACATCTACATTTCTTTCTATTTATTTATTTATGGCTGCGCTAGGTCTTCGTTGCTGCACATGGGCTTTCTCTAGGTGCGGCGAGCAGGGGCTACTTTTCGTTGTGGTTCACGGGCTTCACATTGCTGTGGCTTCTCTTGTTGCGGAGCACAGGCTCTGGGTGCGCGGGCTTCAGTAGTTGTGGCACATGGGCTTAGTTGGTCCACGGCATGTGGGATCTTCCTGGACCAGGGCTCGAACCCGTGTCCCCTGCATTGGCAGACGGATTCTTAACCACTGCGCCACCAGAGAAGTCCCTGGAAAGCAATTCTTGATTCATCCTAATATTGGGGACACCTGAGGAGCTGATGAGGTTTTTAATTTTACATAGTTTATAGCTAACAAGTCGTTTCATTTTTGGTTTTTTTTTTTTTCCTCCTCTGTGATGGCTAGAAAACTTGCAGCTAAAATTGGGACTTCTTGGTAGAGAGAATACATATATCTTGTGGGATGGATTTTTATATTAACTACATTTCTCTGTTTTATTTTTTTCAGGAGCTTGAAATTGTAATTGGAGATGAACACATTTCTTTTACCACATCAAAAATAGGTTCTCTTATTGATGTTAATCAGTCAAAGTGAGTATGTTAAAGCATTTTGACTAAATTGACATAATTTATTAGAGGGGCTCATTTTAAAACTATAGCCAGTTTGGTAAGATTATTTTAATTGCATCCTGTATCAGTTTATTATGTATGTGTAATCCTCATTTTTATAGTAGTGAAGACTTGTTATCAAAGAAGTTAGTGGTATATTTTACTGATTGCCAAAAATAATCTTAATCTGGACACAGCGTCAAAAAATTTAAAAGAAATCCTTATTGGATTTATCAGCCTTATTAGTCCCATATAACATCATTCTCCTCCTTGGATTTAATACTTGAAAGAAATGGAAAAAGCCCCAGTATAGCTTAAGTATGGCTTGAGCTACCTGTGTCTTCACAGGCTCTGTAAGTGTGGTACCACATACCATTGTCTGAAAAATCTCCCTGCCTCCAATTATTTCTTTCCACTCTTTCCCCTCAAAATGTTCTTGTAGTGTCTTTTTCCTGTCCCCCTAAATTGTAATAACTTATTTGTTTGCTTAATTGGTTTCAGTGTAAGCTCCCTGAGAACCTTCCCATATCTCAAAGTTAGTGCAATGCCTGGCACACAATAGGTGCTTTCTAATTTATAGAGAAAAGGAGAAAGGAATTAATGCATAACTACTGGATACAAAAGGCCATGTTCATATATGAAGACTGGCGAGATACTTTTAAACTATCACATCTATTTTCCCATAGTTGGTGAGGATGTGGCATTTGTATCCTACTGGAATTGTAAATTGATACAGTGTTTTTTGGAAAGCAGTTTGATAATATGCATCAAAAGCTGTTAATATTTTTCATTTATCTTTGTCCAGCTGATTTCATTTCTGAGCATCCATCTATCCTGGGAAATACTCTGAAATAATGAAAAAACTTTATTATTCATAAAGATGTTCATTAAAACCTTAGTGATAATTGGAAAAAAATCCAAATGCTAACAAGGAGAGAATTGCTAAATTAATTAAAAATTATTTGTGAATTTTTAAAAAATGTAATGGAAAAAGTAATGTTTAAAAGGCCACAGTAGGGCTTCCCTGGTGGCGCAGTGGTTGCGCGTCCGCCTGCCGATGCA
>NC_041219.1:60147518-60150417 GCF_002837175.3 Physeter macrocephalus | reverse complement strand
GTGGCCGCTGGGCCTGCGCGTCCGGAGCCTGCGCTCCGCAACGGGAGGGGCCGCAGCAGAGGGAGGCCCGCATACCACAAAAAAAAATAAATAAATAAAATAAAATAAAAGGCCACAGTAAATGATTTTAATTATGAAAAATATTAGAGAAATACCAAAATATTTATAATTATTCCGTGAGGAATGACATTATATAGTATTGAGTTTCTTTTTTCTATCTTTATAATTTTATTTGCCTTAAACATTTTTGTGATGCATAAATATTATTTTTTATAAGGAAATAAACACTTTAAATATGAAATGAATACTGATGAAGAAATTTATGTATTTTTTTCTTACAGAAAAGGTAGAGATGGGAATTGTTCAGGTTATCCATTTTAGTTATCAGAAAATGCTTCCTTTCTCCTCAAAATTCCTTTAACGTAATTGTTTTAGGTTTTTGGTCTTTGTTTTGTTTTAGGAATTAATTTGTACTATTATGTTGTTTCATTTTAGGAAGAAAAAAGTAACTTTTATCTTTTTAAATTTTAGGGATCCTGAAGGCCTTCGAGTATTTTACTATTTGGTACAGGACCTGAAATGTTTAGTTTTTAGTCTTATTGGATTACATTTCAAGATTAAACCAATCTAAATTGTATGTTTTTTGAAACTGTGTTTATATTTAATTAAGGGATGGGTGAGGGAGGGTTTGTCATTTATGATATTGGGGTTTTTATGAATGTGAAGCAAGCTTTTTTGTATGCAAATTGAAAATAAGAAAATACATCAACAGGCTTAATGGTTATCTTCACTTGGGTCCACGTGGGTTGGACAGTCCCCACACATTACATTCTGTAAATAAAAGCCACCTTTATTGAAATTTTGCTCCAATAAAACATATCAAAGCCTGGATGGAGAGTGCATTATTTCCTTCAGGAGGCTGTATCTCCGATTCATTTTAAAGATCAAAATTGTTCTAGTAGGTGCATTCTATGGCAGAGGGTCTTTCACGTAGAAACATGTAGCCAGATTCCAATCCATTTAAAGGCAATTGTAGATCTTCCCTTGTTTCTACCATACCTGATGGGATTTAATTTTTTGGTGCTTATAGAAGTTGTTTATAGAAGGTGTTGGATTTTTTACATTTGTCACAAACCCCTCAGCGGTCATTCCCATTTAAATGTTTTTGTATAAGCTGTGATTTCCTCAAGGCTACGAAGGTAAAGTCAGTACCCCAAATTAGGCACATCTTTTATTATGCCCCTGTTTCCATTATTTCACATTGTATGTATTTTGTATATCTGTGGGAAGTAAATGAGTTCTCAGCTCTAAAAATTATTTAAAATTTAGACTTATGTATATATGTGTGTGTGTGTGTGTGTGTGTATCTGTATCCTCACTCCTAATGAACACAGATCCCAGTCATATTTCTCAGTTCCCTTCAACCTCTTTCTGATAGACTTGATTACTTCTCCCGTTAGTAGCTAATGCCCTGATATTCTGTTACTTTTCCATCTGAACCTTCACTCTAAAAGTATGCAGTCCTGTTAGTCATCGTCCACTTTGCCCAGGGACCTTAGGGTGGAAGAATTGGTGTCTGAAGGCTCACCGGGGCTCCTGGGCAGCTAGACTAGAGCAGCTCTGTCCAGTAAACTGTGTGATAATAGAGATGTTCTGTATCTGAGCAGTCCAATAGGGTAGCCACTGGATACTACATGTGGCTACTGAGTACTTGAGATGTGGCTAATATAACTGAATTTATAGTCCTATTTATTTAAAAATAATATTTTCCACCATTTTATTATGAAAAATTTCAAACGTAGAAAACTTGAAAGAATTGTAAAATGAACACCCATATGCCAATCTAGATTCTATAATTAACATTTTTCATTTACTGTAATAAGTCTATTATAAGTCATATCATTGATTTCTCACTTATGGGTGGAATAACTGGTATAATTGGTGTCAATAGACTATTTTTTTTATAAATTTATTTATTTGTTTATTATTTTTGGCTGCATTGGGTCTTTGTTGCTGCATGCGAGCTTTCTGTAGTTGCGGTGAGCAGGGGCTACTCTTTGTTGTGGCTCGCGGGCTCTGGAGCGCAGGCTCAGGAGTTGCGGTGCATGGGCTTACTTGCTCCATGGCATGTGAGATCTTCCCGGACCAGGGCTCGAACCCGTGTCCCCTGCACTGGCAGGCGGGTTCTTAACCACCGCGCCACAAGGGAAGTCCCCAATAGACTGTTTTTTAAAGTGCTATTTAATTTTTATTAAATTTAGATAGCCAAATGAGGTTTGTGGCTACCCTTTGGACAGTGTAGCCCTAGAGTATGGCTTGGTAGCTTGTTTACCTTGGAGTGCTTCTGGTCCTTTGCATTAAAATGCGTGGCCATCCTCTTCGGGTTTGCCATGGAAAGTCACCTGATCTCCAGATTGCCACTGTGCAAGACAGCTGTCATCCCCTTGAGGTCTCTTATGTGAAAATAAGCATTTCTGTTCAAGCTGTACTCCTCGATGGATGTGTAATATAAAACTATGTTATAATTCTCTTAAGCTAGATGTCAACCTCAAGGAGAAAACTGTGGGCCCACAATTTTTAGTTGCTCCTCAAAATAATCATTCTGTGGCTCCTATTGAATAAGGCAATGCACTCAAGACTGAGCAAGACTGGGGAGAAATAGTGCTTGGGTTAGAAAGTTTTTAATATGTTAACTCTGTCCTTATTCTTAACTTCCCCCTAGTGCTGATTTACTTATGGTCTATCTTCACTATCTACTAAGTTTCTCATATTCAAACCAAGATTGGAGAATAAGTCATTAGGATAAATAATTTATATTTTCTCTGATTTTTTTTTTTTTTTTTTTCTTTCGGTACGCGGGCCTCACTGTTGTGGCCTCTCCCGTTGCGGAGCACAGGCT
>NC_041219.1:60138567-60144162 GCF_002837175.3 Physeter macrocephalus | reverse complement strand
GCGGGCCTCACTGTTGTGGCCTCTCCCGTTGCGGAGCACAGGCTCCGGACGCGCAGGCTCAGCGGCCATGGCTCACGGGCCCAGCCGCTCCGCGGCACGTGGGATCTTCCCGGACCGGGGCACGAACCCGCGTCCCCTGCATCGGCAGGCGGACTCAACCACTGCGCCACCAGGGAAGCCCCTTCTTGTCATTTTTGAACTGGCTCTTACTTGATTGTAAGTGGCTGGTGGACAACGAGCATTAAAAATTAAATTTTGTACAGCACTAGTTTTATGTGAAACAGGATTTTTATAGCACTCAGGTCAGCAGATACATGTCTCCACCTCTCACTCCCCCCATAATAAAGAGACCTCTTTAAATAAATTTCTTTTTCTTTTTAAATAAATTTATTTATTTATTTTTGGTTGCGTTGGGTCTTTGCTGCTGTGCACGGGCTTTCTCTAGTTGCAGCGAGCGGGGGGCTACTCTTTGTTGCGGTGCAAGGGCTTCTCACTGCCGTGGCTTCTCTTGTTGCAGAGCACGGGCTCTAGGCGCGTGGGCTTCAGTAGTTGTGGCATGCGGGCTCAGTAATTGTGGCTCATGGGCTCTAGAGTGCAGGCTCAGTAGTTGTGGTGCACGGGCTTAGTTGCTCCGCGGCATGTGGGACCTTCCAGGACCAGGGCTCGAACCCATGTCCGCTGCATTGGCAGGTGGATTCTTAACCACTGTACCACCAGGGAAGCCCTAAATTTACTTTTCAAGTGTTGATTTTGTGCCTCATCCCTTTATCAGCCCCTTCATGGCATGGAGTGTCACTACCCAGCATCTAACACTGTCTTTTCTATATAGTAGGTGCTTTGTAAAAATTTTTTCAGCATTTTATTGTCTTTTATATTTACTGCCTTCAGATTATTTGTCTTTGTAACTTAGTCTGAGGTGTAAGAGATTCATTTCTGTCGCTATGGATACCTTTCATTACCATGAATTTTTCAAATGCACATACTCATACCACAGAGTTCTATATTCGAACACATTGGATAAGGATGTGTCTTTTGGATGTGGCCCAACTGTGATCCTAAGTTCTGTGTACAGTCTGAGTTCCTCAATCAAAGCAACCAATACAGCACAGCTAAGAGGACGGGTGAGAATCAGGGTGATCCGCCAGGCTCTACCTTTCTATTATATATATATATATATTTACAAAATATACTTTATTTTTTAAATTATAGATTTACAAAAAATTGAAAAGGTTGCACAAAGAATTCCCATATGCCCCCCACCCACTTTCCCCCATGCCCCTCTTTGACATGAATGTAAATAAAAACTATGCATTATTATATTTCTCTTTTCCTATTGTGCCTACATGTGCCTATTCCTACTGTGCCCCAATAATTATTGTAGATAGAGAAATATTTAATATTATAAATTGGGGAGTGGCAATCTGTAGTATTGCCCTAGTAACACCATCTTAACTTGGCTTGAGGTCAAGAAAGACTTTGAGTGACATAACCCATGGAAAGCTGAAAGCTGACCAACCTCTGGTGGAATTTGACCACCTGGGGAGGACTACCAGTCGGGTAATTGGTGGTATCTCTGCCATGAGACCAATGCTAAATCTGGAACTTTTTCTAAGGGTCAAGGATAGTGGGGCATGGTGGAAAGAGTTGCTTAATGTTGTCAAATGTTTAAACCTCTGGTCTTTGAAGTAAAGGGTTGTGCTGAATAATCTTTAATGTTTCCTCTTAGCCGTAGTAACGTATGAAGCAGAGATTAAAAAAAAAAAAAGTGCTTTATATGAAAGAAAAACCAGGTTTTGTGCCTCTTCTTACTGTTAAAAGTACAAGTAGATATTTCATTGATATCAGGCTGAGTCTATTCATGTGGGCATTTAAAATATGAATATACATGAGATTATTTTATATATCCTATTGTTAGACTACTTTGTTTTCATTTGAAATGTGTGAGACCTGTGAACATGGGTTGTACTGCAAGTTCAACGACTGATCCAGCAGTTTTAGGTTCACAGCAAAACTGAGAGGGAAGTACAGAGATTTCCTGTATATTCCCTGCCCCCACCACAGGCATAGCTTCCCCCATTATCAAAATCTCCCACCAGAGTGGTACATTCGTTACAACTGATGAAACTACATTATTAGGGTTCACTTTTGGCTGTGTACATTCTATAGGTTTGGAAAAAATGTATAATGATGTATCCATTATTATGGTATCATAGAGTGTATTTTCACTACCCTAAAAATCCTCTGTCTATTCGTTTCTCTCTATCCTCAACCGCTGGCAACTTCTAATCTATTTACTGGCTCCATAGTTTTGCCTTTTTCATAAAGTCATATAGTTGGAATCATACAGTCTGTAGCCTTTTCAGACTGCCTTCTTTCACTCAGTAATACACATTTAAGGTTCCTCCATGTCTTTTCATGGCTTGATAGCTCATTTCTTTTTAAGGCTGAATAATATTCCATTGTCTGGATGTACCACAGTTTGTTTATCCATTCACCTACTGAAGGACATCTTGGTTGCTTCCAAGTTTTGGCCATTCTAAATAAAGCTGCTATAAACATGTGTGTTCAGGTTTTTGTGTGGACCTTAAGTTTTTTGATTATTTTAATAATTGGTTTCCTAGCATTATATGGCAATGAGCTAGATTGAAAATCCAAAAAAATTAATAAAAATAACAAAGGTAAATGGATGATTTGAGGATGAGCTTAGAGTCCAAACCATGTGATACAGTGGCAAGAACACTGAAAAAGTGAAATCCTTCATTATGGCACTACTTCACAGAACTATTTTCCCTTTCGACCTGTGAATAGGCTTTATCCCTTAGTGGCACAGAGTGTGAATAGTTATCCAAAATCCTTTTTTTTTGCCATTAGTTCTTCATGCTTTTTTTTTTTTCTTTTTTTTTTTTTTTTTCGGTACGCGGGCCTCTCACTGTTGTGGCCTCTCCCGCCGCGGAGCACAGGCTCCGGACGCGCAGGGTCAGCGGCCATGGCTCACGGGCCCAGCCGCTCCACGGCACGTGGGATCCTCCCAGACCAGGGCACGAACCCGTGTCCCCTGCATCGGCAGGTGGACTCGCAACCACTGCGCCACCAGGGAAGCCCTTTTCATGCATTCTTATTTCCTCAGGTGTTCTTCTCACTTAGTTAGAAGTTGGAGGAAGGATGCTTCCTGTTTGATTGACAGCTGGAGACCAGCTGGGACAATAGAGAAATTCTCTAGACCGTTAGAATAGCTTTTATCGTCAAGAGAAGGACAAATAAAGTAGCTAATTAGGGAAACAGGAAACCTCAAACAAGGTGTTCTTTTGAGTTTTTTACTGTAAGAGCCAGGAAATTTCATATGGCTCAGTGGCATAAAGGTTAGGCATTAGGACAAATAGCCGTGGAGGGGGGAACCTGGCCAGGTGAGGTTACTCCTCCCGATAAGAGGGATAAAGACCATCTTTCCCTGGGATCTGGTGGTTATTCTTGAGGCCTTCACTTCAGGCTGGGACAGGAAGAACAGCCTGCTGCTGTGAAATGATAAGCCATTGAGGTTTGAAGGTGTGACTAGAGGCTGTGTGCTAAGTTTCTAGCTGACAAAGTTAATATCATCAGGAAGGGACGGGTAAAAGGTGTGGTTTCCTAAATGAAGAACGCCTTTAAGCAACCAGGAAGTGAATGCTTTTATGTATTCATGTTGTGTATGTGTTATCTGTGTTTTGCACAAAAGTGAATTCGGAAGACGATGTACAAGAACATTCAAAACATTCTTCAAATTATTCATCTTTCTGTTTTCTTAAGGAGTGGGTGTGATAAATGAAGTTTAGTGCTTCCATTTTGTGCTTCTTTGACCAAATGACAATGCTAGGAGTTTCAATTAGTCCTGTCGGAAGTTACTGCTGTTATCTTCTGATGCTGGTTTGTCTTCTCATTTAAGAAGGAATTTGCCTTTCCCAGAAATCAGAGCTTAGTAATGAAAAGAAACTAGAGCTTAGAGGGAGCAGCTACACAATTTGGCTTTCCCATTATTAATCTCATTATGTCTCTCTACGAAACTATGAAAAATCTAGATTTTGTAGTCAGTTCTTACCTTTAACCACCTTGTTCATCAAGGGCACGTGTAGGCCTCATATCTCTTCTATGTGCTACAGTTAGAATAACGAATGGGACCGATGTTCTCATGGTATGGAGTTTATACAGAGGAAACAGACGACTATGTAAGTGTAAAAATATGTTCTTCCCCTGCCTCAGCCTCCATCGTGAGAGCTATCCACCCTCTTACCAGCTATGAGCATGTAAAACAAAAGAGAAAAAAAGCTCAACATCACCAATATCTCCATGGGGCGGTAAAATATAAAATAACCAGATCTGAGGTCATGGAATGCGTTTTTCTATAGAGGCAGCGGGATGCTGCCATGCCTCCCAGCTCCTAAATTGTGTTAATATGCACCGCCTCCACCCCCCAGTCCCCCGCCGCCCAGCCCCGCTTCCTTCTAAGCATCTGCACTCCTAGCTCAGTGTGTCAGCATTTCTGGATTGCAGTCCTGGCTCTTTCACTATTTATAGACCCCTTGAAGAGAAAAAAATGAATATTTACTTATTTTTGAAGTCTAAGAAATCCTAGCTGTAGTGCTAATCTAATTGAATTCTTCCAGATATATAAAGTGAGTGACATTCTTATTGAACGTGTGAAGAAACAGGCTTGAAGATTTGGAGTGACGAGTTCAAATTTTTACAGCTAGAAAGGATTTGACTTTTGGACTTCAAATAATAGTATTTAACGTTTAATGAACGTTAGCATTAGGTCTGGTTAGCGCATTATATACCCTACAATTTTGGGAAGCAAAAGCACTATTTTACTTTCGTCGAATCTGAGGTTTAAAGAAGTGAAGTGCCTTGCCTCAAGTCACAAATAGAAGTGAGGGCTGGTATTTCAAGCCAGATGTGTCCGGTTCCAGAATTCATGCTTGGTGGCAAAAGATTAGTTGAAAATCCAGGCTCTTCTGAATCCAAAGCCCATCTGTGCTCTATGTATTCAGTCAGGCCTGATTTTAAACATGGGTCAAGAATTAGCAATAATGTGTTCTTTGGTAAGTCAATTACCTTCTTAACATTAGTTTCTTCATTTGTAAGAGGGGGATGATAATAAATAGCTGTCAGCGTTGGGAGGTTTCTATATGGTTATACACACAGCAGTCCTGCAGCAAATGATGGCATCTCTCTCTGCCACCTTTTGACAACCATTACTATTTCTCCCACGCCTACTCCCTACGTTCTCTCAGCAGACTTCATTCATTCATTTCTGGCATTGGGATTGAGGGCTCGGGATCCTTCTGTTTTGAGATTGACAAAGTCAATCCAGGATGAGGGTAAAGAGAGAAGAAAATGCACAGCAGTCAGTGTTCCTGAAGTGTCCAGACTCCACTCATGAAACTTTGTGTGATTGACTTAAATTAGTCTCTGGGAGGTAATTCAGCTGACTGCCTGCCCATGATGACAAGAGGCAGACTCAATGGTGATTCTGAGATTAAGAATTGCATCGGAGGATGGGAGTGGGTCAGCTGACAGCCAGACAACAGGCAGCATAACCTAGGCGGGGGGTGGGGGTGGGGG
>NC_041219.1:60138046-60138550 GCF_002837175.3 Physeter macrocephalus | reverse complement strand
GGTGGGGTGGGGTGGGGTCCTAGTGGTCAGAACATTCAATAGACTGTGTTTGTAAAGTAGTTTGGAAGAGACGTGGGAGGTGAAGAGTGGGGATGCCTTCTAAAGGGTGATGGTTAGTTGTGGCTGGAGGTTGGTAAGGGAAGAAAAGAATAAGCAAGGAATGTGGTTAGAACCTGGTGAAATAGGGCTGGGTTTGTCTCTGCATAATCAGTTTCACCTTGTTTCCTGCCTCACTCCTCTTCCCCCACAGGGTCTGGCTCATAGAAACAGACTTATAGAAATGAATTTCTTTTCACTGGAAGATTATAGGTCTTCATGTGAGGTAAGATTCGTGGATGAAACTCAAGTAGAAGAATAATTCACCAGTATTTCTTAAAAATATCAAATGGTGGGCTTCCCTGGTGGCGCAGTGGTTGGGAGTCTGCCTGCCGATGCAGGGGACGCGGGTTCGTGCCCCGGTCCGGGAGGATCCCACGTGCCGCGGAGCGGCTGGGCCCGTGAGCC
>NC_041219.1:60133378-60137943 GCF_002837175.3 Physeter macrocephalus | reverse complement strand
CAGTGAGAGGCCCGCGTACCGCAAAAAAAAAAAAAAAAAAAAAAATCAAATGGGAACACTTTCACACTAGTGTTGTATAAATGGGAACAACTTTTCTGGAGGGCATTTGGTAATACGTATCAAAGTTCTTTAATGTATATATCCCTTGGCCCCATAATTTCTTGTTTAAAATTTTTTTCTTAAGGAAATATTTGAAAGTACAGGACATTTTTTTTATATTCACCAAAAATTGGAAACAACCTAAATGTCCAGCAGTACGGGATTGCCTCAATACATTATGGTATAATCTATATGGATAAAAACTATACAACTGTTTTTAAAATAACATTTTAGATGAATATTTTTAAATGAAGAAAAACACTTAGAAAATAATAGATCAAAAGCATTGTGTGTGGAATGACACCAACTTTGATAGTAAACATACGGATAAAAAACTAGAAACATATACACCAAAATTTTATAGTGGAATTATGGATGTTTTAAAATACTTTCTAAAATACATTTCTCTGCATTAAACATCAATGGGAAAAGAAAAAATTTTTTTCAAATAGCAATCTATAAGAGAAAGTTTCTAAGAGACAGGTTATTTGTTTAGTCATAATATTTCTTGTGTATATGTCTCTATATTTATGCATATGCACTTTAATCAGTTGTTTTTGCTAGTAGTTTCTTTCAAGTATGCTAGTTTTTGTTAAAGATCTTACTTCTTCTTTCCACCAAAGCTGTGTTCCTTTATTTTTTCAGTAGTCCTCCAATGTAGATTTCAAATGTTATTCTGCAGAGTACCCAAGTGGTTGGTTGGTTGAAAAAGAGGAAGATATAGCTGATGACCAGTTTTCCTTTCTCATCAACATCAGCTTTTATCATACAATTTCCTTTTATCACTTCGGTCAAGAGGAGGGGCAGAAAATTTTGAGTTGGAGTATCATTCAGAGACTGTTCATTTCTGCCTTCCATCTTTCAGCCACTCACGCACCCAAGGGATCTGGGGTTGGAGAGGCCAACTTCACTCACCTAATTTTTGGGTCAGCTTTCTCTGCCTGCCTCGCTACATGGCACAAATACAGGTAACATTTGCTTTTATTCCCTCAGATCTTTGTACCTGAATATCTCATTTGTCTGACTTATAAAGATTCTAGGGAAAAAAGATTCTAGGAATATGGCATTTTATTATAAATGACTTGGCATGAATATGGGATGGATAGGAAAGCATTCTTTATTGATTGGGTTAGAACTGCATTAACTCTAAAGGATGTGAAAACTAGTTCAGCATTCATGGAATGTTATTTTCTTTTTTAAAAATATGTTATGATTTTTGCTTTGTGTTATCAAAATAAGGCAGAGAGATTTGGGGGATTAATTACTTTTTATTCGGATCTCATGATTTACATATTATCTCATCAATTGTAGAGGGTTCTATAATAGGAAAGACTCATTTTCCTTAGGAAATTAGGGAAAATGTGAATAATCAAGTTTAGGAACTTTTAGAAATTAAAAAATTTAAAGAATATAGTTACATGTGCCATTTGTTTTCCATATTTCCTGTTTCTTGGATAGCACCTTTTCATACTGATTAATACAAGAAGCAAGGTATATTTAAAATATCTACTATTTAATAATTTTTTATATTGATATCTACTAATAGATTGAACCCTTTATGGATATTAACTAAAGACTACCTACTGACAAATTTTATTTTCACATAGGCTTCTCTGGCAACTAGAAGATTATTTCTAAACTTTTAATATACACATAATCATTGGGGATTAAAAATACAGGTGTCTGGGATCTAACCTGAGAGATTTTTACTCAGCACATCTCCCACGAGACACTGGAATCTGAAATTAACCAATTTTCAGTGTGAACCCTCAATAATTTTTTGCAGATGGTGTCTGGGATACACTTTGGGGAACACTGTGGTAGAGTCATGTTATAGTTGAAAAGAACAATGCAATGTATTTATCTATTCGGGTCAAGAAATAATTATCTCAAACTGACATTGACTTACTATTCAAATCCTTGTAAGAACTTTTTACTACTGATATGTAGTCCTGAATACACACATATATGTATGTATATATATATATATATGTTTTAAGCCGAGATATTTATATTTTCTCAGAATCCCCAAAAAATAGAATTTTTGTTTTTTGAATTAATAGTTTTAAAAGTGTCTCAGTAATTTGGGATGGTAGCACTTTGTCTAACATGTGAATACATGTACGTTGAACATTTTGAGCTGAACTGAATAGGACCCAGCCTATTTATTGGTAAATTTAAAAAAATTCTTTCCTTATTTTCTAATAATCATGGCTGTAGTTACTAGGAGTACAAATGACTTTAGCAAAAATACTGAAAGGTTTTCATTTCTTTTTTTTTTTTTTTTTTTTTTTTGCAGTACGCGGGTCTCTCCCGTTGCGGAGCACAGGCTCCGGACGCGCAGGCTCAGCGGCCATGGCTCACGGGCCCAGCCGCTCCGCGGCATGTGGGATCCTCCCGGACCGGGGCACGAACCCGTGTCCCCTGCATCGGCAGGCGGACTCCCAACCACTGTGCCACCAGGGAAGCCCAGGTTTTCATTTCTTATATAAATCAGGCTCAGTCTACATGCTTTAGGCACTTCAAGGAGTTAATAAACACACGTACACACACACACACACACACACACACACACACATACATCTTAATCTTGGTGTGTTGCTATAGACTAACCTTTTAATTTTTCTTTGGATAGAAATCATTCTGTTACAAAGTTTTAATGCAAAACACATACCTCACCTCTTTTTACTTTTGAGATGAGTGATCAAGAAGTGACTTATTCCATCCTGAGATTTCCTCGGTCACCTTCGGAGTCACAACATAAATTAAGGCCTGGTAGTACTCAAAGCCCTGGCAAGACTGACGGAAAAGGTAGATGTTTGAAGCATCTAGATTCACCTATCTCTTATGAATTGTCAAACTTCTGACGTTAGAAATAAAAAGTTCCTATCTATATTCTAGGTTCTCGGTAATATGAAACCATAATTGTCTTTAATATCTTTTTTGTTTTTAATTTTGTGAGAATGGAGAAATTAATTCTTTTAAATTTGAGAAGGTAATAGAATTTTTTTTTTAATTAATTTATTTATTTTTGGCTGCGTTAGGTCGTCGTTGCTGTGCGCAGGCTTTCTCTAGTTGCAGCGAGCGGGGGCTACTCTTCGTTGCGGTGCGAGGGCTTCTCACTGCGGTGGCTTCTCTTGTTGTGGAGCACGGGCTCTAGGTACGTGGGCTTCAGTAGTTATGGCTCGCGGGCTCTAGAGCGCAGGCTCAGTAGTTGTGGCGCAAGGGCTTAGTTGCTCCACAGCATGTGGGATCTTCCCAGACCAGGGCTCCAACCCGTGTCCCCTGCATTGGCAGGCGGATTCTTAACTACTGCACCACCAGGGAAGTCCCAATAGAATGTTTTCATTCAAATTTGGTCAAGAGAAATTCATGAGGACTTTTTTTTTTTTTTTGGCCGGACCAAAAGGCTTGCTGGATCTTAGTTACCCGACCAGGGATGGAACCTGGGCCCCCAGCAGTGGAAACGTGGAGTCCTAACCACTGGACCGCCAGGGAATTCCCTCATGAGGATTTTAAAAGTAAAGGACAGACTAGAGTCTCAAGAAAACATTGCAACAGCTTCCCGGGTGGCGCAGTGGTTGAGAATCCGCCTGCCAATGCAGGGGACACGGGTACGAACCCGGGTCCGGGAGGATCCCACATGCCGCAGAGCAACTGGGCCTATGCGCCACAACTGCTGGGCCTGCGCTCTACAGCCCGCGAGCCACAACTCCTGAAGCCTGGGCGCCTGGAGCCCGCGCTCTGCAAAGAGAGAGGCCACCGCAGTGAGAAGCCCGAGCACCGCAAGGAGGAATGGTTCCCGCTCGCTGCAACTGGGGAGAGAACGTGCGCTGCCAAAATAAATAAACTAATTTTAAAAAAACCAAGAAAACATTGCAGATCCTAGAGAAATAAAAGTCTTACGGAATGTTGAAGAAATGAAAAATATGCGTTAGAAACAATGTTTTTATTTAGACAAAAGGTATTTCAGGTGTCTTAAATATTTACCAAAACTTAATGGCAATGAAGAAACAAAAATGTTCAAATCAAAAGGGGCATTCTAATTTTTCCGTTCTCTCTCTGTACCTTCAAATAGTGTCACAAACTGTAAATTGAGAATAATTTTTTTACTGTTTTAATGTAGTGTCCATCAGAGATACAATTTTCAGATATAGAGGGCCTTAAAAGTAAGAGGAAAAATGGAGCACTGCTAGAGAAAAAAAAAAAATTGAAGAGAAAGAAGGAAAAGTCGATTTCTAGAAAGTTCTTTAGGAATAGGCCCCAGTCACATTTGCAGCTTCAGAATACCCACTATTGGCTACCAGTTTCTCAAGAATATTGACTACTTTTTCCTTCCTCTTCATTATTGGTTGTGATCATAGCAAGAAGTATCATGTCAGTGTGGATTCTCACACATGTGTATTGTGTTAATTGCCATCTGTGCTTTTGTAAGGAATGCTTTTTTTTTTTTTTTTTTTTTTTTT
>NC_041219.1:60120016-60133334 GCF_002837175.3 Physeter macrocephalus | reverse complement strand
GGGCCTCTCCCGTTGCGGAGCACAGGCTCCGGACGCGCAGGCTCAGCGGCCATGGCTCACGGGCCCAGCCGCTCCGCGGCATGTGGGATCCTCCCAGACCGGGGCGCGAACCCGGTTCCCCTGCATCGGCAGGCGGACTCTCAACCACTGCGCCACCGGGGATGCCCAAGGAATGTATTTTAAAAATCCTACAAGACTGTTCTTGTGTGTAGGATTTCTAAAATGGGTGACTGTAAGCCAGAAATCTGAAATTTTAAAACTATAATTACTAGATTGCAAATTAAAACAGTTTGTACAATGTATTTTTGTAAAATTTTCAGAGACGATTGTTTCTATGTTTCAAATGGTGTCCAGGTTAAGATGAGTAGTGGGTCAGGCTCTATCCCTAATGATCATTTTCTTCCTTCTTTATTTAGAGTCTTCAGTGCCCTGGTATGGCATTGCAGTGACTCTTGGGACCCTCTGTTTACTTCTGCTGATGACAACCGCAGTGTTGGGTACAAAGAGTAAGTAATTGAAATACATCCTTCAAGTCTTAGTCATAGAAATAACCACTAACTGAGTAGATATTAACCATGGTCCGTCAATTATTCCATGGCTATAATCAGGGAATGTTCCAGGTGGTTCTTTCTTAGTGATTTTTCCCCAGATATAATCACAGTGTCATTTTCATTTTATTTACCTATTCCAGTATCTCTGAAGCTGTAATGAGCTGTCCCAGTCTGTATGAGACATGGTAACATTCCTTCTGATACAGGACTTAGTACAGTAGACCCCCTTTTCCACGGGAGATACTTTCTAAGACCCCCAGTGGATACCTGAAATTGCAGATAGCACTGAACCCTGTATATACTATGTTTTTTCCTATTCATACATACCTATGATAAAGTTTAATTTATAATTTAGGCACAGTAAGAGAATATCTGAATTGCCAGCATCACTACTCTTGTGCTTTTGGACCATTATTAAGTGAAATAAGGGTTACTTGAGTACAAGCACCGCATACCTCGAGAGTCATCTGATAATGGCTCCTAAGTGACTGACAAGGGCAGGATACGCTCGACAAAGCAATGATTCCCCTTCCTGGGGAGGACAAGAGGGATGGCATGAGATTTCATCACACTACTCAGAATGGCATGCAATTTAAAACTTATGAATTACTTATTTCTGGAATTTTCCATTTGATATTTTCCGATTGCGGTTGACAGGGTAACTAAAACCGTGGAAAGTGAAACCACGGATAACTACTATTATATTCTACCTTCTAAGTTTAGATCACTGTGAATCTCAGATACACATTCTTTGAGAAACAACTGTTCAAAAGTAATTATGACTTACTCTTAATTTTTTTCTGAATATATAATAAAGAAATGATTTAGTAAAAAGAGTGATTCTATGCATGGATGTTAGATGATGTTGAATTCAACCTTTTATCTTTTATTTGGGTTCCTTGACATCTTTAGGGAAAATTACCAATATGTTGCACTCAGACAAAATTACTTATTTGGATCTTCCTCACTTTTCTCCTATGGATATTCCATTTGCTCCAGTGATAACGGTGCTATTTCTTCATGTTGTTTAGTGCAGATTTTCATACTCAGAAGATGTGTTGCTAAATGTTGACTGATTTGTCCTTTGGTACCTATTTGTAAATGTTGTGCTAACTTAGAAACTGAACTCAGTGGTTAGATGTTACCATCATAATTTTATTCAGAAATCATGCTTTATTTATTCTCCACTTAGGTGGCTTATAGGGAGAAATTTGATGTTTCAATTTATATGGTCAAGTTATTGAGGTGTTACTTTCTAAATGTAAAACTACTAATTAAAGGAATGAAATGGGTTGGTTGTCAAAGTGAGATTTTTTTTTCTCCTGTCTTACAGTTCAACATTTAAGCATTATGAGTACTTTAAAAATTGTGTCTATACTATTAATTTTAGTTTTTCAGTATATTCAAGAAAAACATCAACAGGAGGAAATTCTGCGGAACCTCAGTCAGAAGTACCATGTTTTGAAAAATGAGAGCCACTTAAAGGAGCAACTTTTGAGAGAAAAGAATTTAGAATATGATATTCTAAAAAATAAAATCCTTCAGCAAGGAAAGGGACTGGGCTTACCCGCTACAAAAAAGAAGGGATGTCATAAACAAGAGGAGACCTTTTCAAAGTTTTGGCCAAATATAGGTATGTATGGAGGAAATCTTGAATGAAAGATGGCACAATTTTCCATACTTCTTCCCCTTCCAAAAGCTTTGAGGCTTAATACAGGCTTATGTTATATGCTAGGGATCCAAGTCTGCTAGGTAACTTTTAATTTGTTCCTCTTAGGCAATATGGGTATTTGGGTTTGCTTATTTCAAATATGGGATTGAGACCCCAGGGGTCATGTTTGGATTAGTAGAGCCCTATATTTCCCAAAAGTCAATGGCACTTCTTGCTTTCTTTCTGCTCCCAGAAGGTGAAATAGTATATTAGCGCCCCTGAAAATTTGGATTGTTTTGGACCTGTGGGAAAATCAGCCTCTCCAGCTTTGTTACTGACATGAAATATGGAGACTATCAGTAAAAATATACTTAGGCTAAAATGGTCACAAGGCCTTTCATTTGGATGCTGTTGTAAAGATAACTGTATGTGTGTGTGTTTCCATTCTGCATTGACTTCAGATATTTGGTCTATTTGTGATCAATATATACTCCCTCCAATACATCAGCAAGATCTGCCGGAGCGTTGATGTTTGTACAACTCTGTGTGATGATACTATTAAAAACATCCAAGAGATAATAATATTAAATCTCCTACAGTAAACTCTGTTATCATGCAGAAGATGCAATGAATCACCCTGGTTAATCAACAACTACTAACTATGTATTTAGCCTTTACAAAGAGATTTTGCTTATTTGATATCATTTAGGTGTGGTAGTTACTAGAAATGTACTGTCTCTATTATTGAAGAATTAATACTATTTTATTGTTTTGTTTCTTTAGCTTTACTTTTCGCTATCTATAAAAAAATCGGTTCTCATACTGCAGAAAGGTGCCCATCTTGTTTTTTTCACTTCTGTGGCCATTTTTCCATAGTCTTAAATACTCCTCACAAACATGTCTGTTAGTGGTTGTGTGTTATTGCATTATATTTGTAACAATTTAAATGCTTTCTTTATTAGACTGTTAGACTGTTTTCAATTTTTCTCTTCTATAAATAATCATAAACAGGGACTTCCCTGGTGGTACAGTGGTTAAGAATCCGCCTGCCAATGCAGGGGCCATGGGTTCGAGCCCTGGTCTGGGAAGATCCCACATGCCGCAGAGCAGCTAAGCCTGCATGCCGCAACTACTGAGCCTGTGCTCTAGAGCCCGCGAACCACAACTACTTAGCCTGCGTGCCACAACTACTGAAGCCTGCTCACCTAGAGCCCGTGCTCTGCAACAAGAGAAGCCACCACAATGACAAGCCCATGCACTGCAACGAAGAGTAGCCCCCGCTCGCTGCAACTGGAGAAAACCCAAGTGCAGCAGCAAAGGCCCAACACAGCCAAAAATAAATAAATTTATTAAAAAAGAATCGTAAACATACTTTGAAGGATTAATAATATTTTAATTTGGTATATTATGTATGAGGAAAAGAAAAAATTCCAAAGAATAATTTTAATTTTATCTAGAAGGCATTCCAGAATCCTAAAAATTTTTTAATTTAATTTTATTATTTTAAAAACAGTTTTATTGAGGTATTATTAATATGCAAAAAGCTGCATATAATTAGTGTATACAATTTGATGAGTTGAGACATATGTATATATGAGTAAAACCAGCCACAATTAGGGTAATAGATATATCCATCACCTCCAAAAGTTTTCTTATGTCCCTTTTTTCTTTGTGGTAAGAACACTTAGCGTGAGGTCTACCCTCTTAACAAGTTTTTAAGTGTAACATTCAGTATTGTTGGCTCTAAGTACTATGGTGTACAGCAGATCTCTAGAATTTATCCGTCTTGCATAACTGAAACTGTGAACCCATTGAACAACCACCCATTTCCCCTCCCCCAGCTACCGCTTTTCTACTTTCTATTTCTCTGAGTTTGACTACTTTTTATATCTCATATAAGTGGAATCATGCAGTATTTGCCCTTTGTCATGGGCTTATTTCACTGAGCATTATTATCTTCAGGTTTCATCCATGCTGTTACCCATGGCGGGATTTCCTTCTTAAGGCTGAGTAACATTCCCTTGTAGGAACAGACCACATTTTCTTCATCCATCGATGACGTTGGTGTTGTTTCCATTTCTCAACTATTGTGACTAGTGCTGCGATGAATATGGGAATGCAGAAATCTCTTGGCGTTCCCGACTTCTGGTGAACCTCACATTATCATTAGTGATAGCTGTTAAGATTTTTAAGTTATGGAGAGTTGATAAGTATCTTGCTCTACTTAACAAAATACCAGATGAAAAGACATTTAATGTTTCACCTTGTATATTGCAGGCAAACTCAATGAAGGCCACTGGTGCTGTCCAGGAGTAAACTGTTATTACTTTACCACTGAAAGTAAAGACTGGAAGGGATGTAAACAGACTTGCCAAAGTTACAATTCATCTCTTCTGAAGATAGATGATGAAGACGAAATGGTATCATGGACGGTTACACGTACTTTTATTCTCTTGGCCTCTGCCTCTCACCCTTGGGCCCAAGATACTGAGGAAATGGGGGAGTTTAGAAAGAGGAACCTTCGGTTATTCGTGTTATGTCTGTTGAGTGAACAAAGTTGTATAGTTAAGAGTCTCAAAAAAAAAATAAGTTTTTCCTGGTGAAATACCTTTGGTCTTTCCTTCCGTTAAGCTAAGTACTTAAAAGTAAGAACATGAAGACTGTAATACAGAGAGCCCTGTCTCCTGGGGGTGTGGGAGTGGGAATTGCTTCTTGAAGACTGAAATTGAAGGGCTAAGTATGACTTCATCAAAATCCGTAGTAAATATTCCCCTCTCGGTGAATGCTATTCTCAAACACCTTCCTGTTTTCCATAGAATCAAAGATAAAAAAAAAATTTTTTTAAAGTCTCCCAGGAGACCTTGCCTGCTAATAGGCATGTGATCTTGCTATTTACTAAGCATTCAATACATATTATCTATCATGATGAACATTGTTATTTCCAAAATGGAAACCCCCTTGAAGATGCAGTTGGAGTCTTTGCAATCATCTCCTTTTCTTAGGAGTCTGCAGGAGAACCCCTCACAGAGAAGTATGCCTTTCCTTTGATGAAGTACTTAACCCTTTGGTAAATTGCAGCCTGGAACCAGCAGTTATTTTTTCCTATAAGGCGGTAACTAAGAACCCAAAGGCAACATAGTCTAGTAGTTACTATTAGGAATCCAGGAGCCAAACTGCCTGGGACCCAATTCATTTCTGCCACTTACTTGCTGGGTGACCTGGGGCAAATTACTTAACCTCTCTGGGCCTCAGTTTTCCCATTTGCAAAACGTAGATAATAATGAGGAACATAAAAGTGGTAACGGTTTTACAAATTAGCTTCATGGTGATTTTCATTGCATCTGTAGGTAACATTTACTTGATTAATTTTTGTGTTTATTGTATCAAGATGTATATCTTTCAAAAATAATTGTAAAAAAGAGAAAATACAGCGACAATAATATTGAAATTATCTTTTAAATTTATTACTAATAAAAACTATCCATACACACAAAATGTGTTTTTACAGAGAAATGTTTGCAACGATCAGCCTGAAATCTCTACTTATCATTTAGAGAAACAACACAAAATTTATATGCAAATCTAGTAGATGTTTTAAATTGTAACATAAAAGAATTTATGATGTCAAGTCATAAAATAATTTTTTTATGTTTGTTGCAGTAAAACACAGTTAAATTTAAACCTATATTTAAAAATATATTCCGTCATTTAATCAGACATTATGTATTATGTCACTTTGATATATTACATTTTTGGACATAGTAAATATCTCCAAATACTGCCCTGTCTCCCTTTACCCCTTCCTACTACTGAACAACAGCAACTCCGTCTCTTATGAAGCTGAAGGCTCTAATGCACATGTCCCTACAAACATTTGTTATTTTAATAAATGTGTTTAGAAGATACCTTCTTTCACTTGGAATATGTAATGATTATTTTTCTTTACCTTTAAATTTTTTCTGGAGCATGATTTTGAATGGTTTCATAAGGTGTCATACATTATTTAACAACGCTCCTATTGTTAGATATTTAGATTTTAAATTTTTCCACATTTTAAATAATCTATGAGACTGGCAGCCATTTGTAACATAAATGAATAAGCTACTAGAAGAAAATGACTTTGGAAAATGAAAATACAGGGGTTGAGGGGAGAGAGGGGTTTTTTTAGGAAGGAAGGATGAAGGATCATGTAGAAAGTAGCAGACTACTGGTCATAGAAACAGCTGGGTCTTTTATCTGTCCTTTTTTTCATTCATCTAACAGATGGGAATTTAGTCTCATGATATGTTTTGTTTCCTTTATAGACCTTCCTTCAATCCCAGACTTATCGAAGTTCCTACTGGATTGGATTATCATTTAATGAAAGGGAAAGTAAGTGGAAATGGACTGACGATGGCATATCTTCTGGACTGTAAGTTTCCAGGATACATTCAAATTCTAATATTGGTGTTGGGTTGGAAGGATTGTTTCTAAAAAGAATCTTGCTTCACAGGGCTTAACTCATTTTCAGGTAGAGGTCATTAGTAAGAATAAGGAGAATGATTAAAGAAATGTTTCAGGAAGTACAGTTAAAAAGGACGAGAAGTGTCATACAGAGTTATTAATAATACAATTATGATGTTAAACACATGATCAGAAGTATGTGTTATGAGGTACACAAAATAAAATCATAAAGTAAGGTGATATGATGTGATTGGACCATTCTGACTTAGCCATGGTGATCTCTCCCACAACCATGAATGAGTGTTCTGAGTATCCCCAAAATTCATTTGAAACTCCTTTATATTAGTAGTTTATATTAATTATAAATATACATAAATGTAGGTTCAAACATACACACGTGCGTGCGTACCCACACACACACACCTCGCTATAGTCCTCTGTTAAGTGCAGTATTTTGTAAACTCTTGGGTTTACATTTAGTTATAATCTGCTGTTGAACTGTTCAACGATTTTTTTTTTTTTTTTTTTTTTTGCGGTACGCGGGCCTCTCACTGTTGTGGCCTCTCCCGTTGCGGAGCACAGGCTCCGGACGCGCAGGCCCAGCGGCCACGGCTCACGGGCCCAGCCGCTCCGCGGCACGTGGGATCCTCCCGGACCGGGGCACGAACCCGCGTCCCCTGCATCGGCAGGCGGACTCCCAACCACTGCGCCACCAGGGAAGCCCTCAATGATTTTTAAAAAAATCTTAACTGTTACATTTTTTATTTCTAAGAATTCTCTTACATTTTCAGATCTTCTTGCTAGTTACTCATATATTCAAGCTTTTATTTCTTGAAAGATATTAATCACACTACTTTTATATTTGGTATCTGATAATTTTAATATTTGAAGTTTTGTGGGTCTAACCTATCACTTCTACTGACTTTTGTTCATGATGCCATTTTCTTTGTAGTGTCATGTGATTTTTTTTTTTGAGCTGCTGTGGAAATTATTTGAGGACTTAGATGAAGGTGGCTTCCTCAAGAAAGAATTTGCTTTTGTTGGATGCCTTGGAGCATTGTGAATCTAAGCCATTTTTCATTCTAAATTTGGACCCTGCCAGTAGTGTAGTTCTGGGCCGCAAACCTACACGAGATGTCATGCAGGAAATAACCCTGATGTAATTGTAGCCTGTGAGTACGCTTTCAGGTGAACACTTTCAGGGCTAAAATAAGATGCTCCAATTGCACAGTTAATTAAATCCATTTGAAACACATAGTCCTATGCAAGGGGAAAGACACGGGATAGCTTATCATACTTGGATGGGATGG
Source organism: Physeter macrocephalus (assembly GCF_002837175.3). NCBI lineage: Eukaryota > Metazoa > Chordata > Mammalia > Artiodactyla > Physeteridae > Physeter > Physeter macrocephalus. The sequence goes on along the minus strand of NC_041219.1, from coordinate 60,125,379 downwards.
GATAGGTTGTCACACTTAGGATGAGAGGCAAGTGGGTTAAAAGGATCACCTGGATCCTGAGTTATTCTCTCTTCATACGGCCTGGCTCTGTGGCATCACACTTCCCTGACGATGGTGTAAGGTTTCTAGGGCCAGACTTGGGGTTTGAGTAAAGGGGGCCCAACAGACAGAAGGTTCTTGTGGCCAGCACGCACATTTTCTCTGTTGGGTGGATACAGGAGCATGTAAGCCTGGTTAGAGTTGCAGCTTTCCAACTAGCCTGATGAGCAGCTATGGACGTTACTTGCGTTTCTTAGGCAGCGGGCCAGAATGAGTGTCACCCATGGGTGGCTAACTTAAGACCTCACGGATGTTGAGTATCTATATGTGCATCATGGATATTTTATGTACGATATTTTGTATCTGATTCTTTCCTCCTTTTCTATGTTCAGCACACATGGGCTCTGCTTACTATATCTATACCTAACATGTCACATAGGTTACTAGCTTACTTACCTGTACTTAACACATCTCCTACTTTCTGCCTATGCCTCACAAGCTACTTAGTTTCATTTATCTTCCTTAGTTGTTTCTCTTTTTACCTATAGCAGAATATCCCTAAGTAATACAGCAGTTGCAAATTGCATGAGGGGTGGTTTGTGATTTTGGATTGTTAGGGTGGGATTATTCTTTTTCTTTTCTACTTAAATCCAACGTTCGAGACAGTTCTAAGGTGGTTTATACTGGAGATATATCCCTTTGGTCTCAACGCTTTGTAGCTTTTTTTCATCCGGGGTTGAATTCATTATTCAGCCTGCTACATCAATCAAGGGAAAAACTGGCTTCAGTGCCTCACTTACCCTTCTGGGTTTCCATCTTTACTTAACCCTCAGCCTGAATGTGAATCTGCTTTTTGCCAGTTCATTAACCTATTCAAGAGGTTTTAAAATTTGTTTTTATTCAGGATTTTAAATTATTTTCAATCGGAAGATAGTTCTCACCTAATCCACCACTTTGCTGAAATAGAGGTCCTGCTTTAGATGTTTTTCAGTGAATTTTCATGCTTTAGTTAATAACTGTTAGCGATAGGGTGGGGAAGGAAAAGAAATAAAACACATAAAAACATCAATTAAACAACTTCATCTCTGACTATATTCCAATTCTAGTTTTTTCTCCTTAAAGTGTATGCACATGAGACCTTGTTATCTGTGTCACAGAAATTTAGTGCCTCTCCTTTTAAATCTCTCATTTTTATTGAAATAATTAACATAGGAAAGCAGGTTGCTGTATCATGATCCCAACAGAGCAATATTGCTCTCTGATCAAAAATTCCCAATGTGGAACAGAATGGGAGATTATGGATGTGATCAAGAGGATGTTATTCTATTCAGTGGGCTAAGAGAAGTAGAAAATCTTTTAGTGATGAAGTTATGTTTAATAGTTCCATATTCCAGATCTTTAGGCAACAGACTTGAAAATATGATTTATGTTATTGTAAGCTTCAGAATTAAACAGTCGGCCATGCATGTTTTCTGTTCTACAGTGCTTTGACAATAATGACTTCTTCTGGGAGAGGACAATGTGCATTTTTAACCTCAACAAGAATAGTAAATATTGATTGCTCTAACACCTATAATTGTATCTGTGAGAAGAAAATTGATTGCTTCAAATAGACACTAAGGAGAAAAGGTGAAATGGAATTTTGTCTTTTTGTTGTTGTTGTTGGTTTCCTGTAGTAATTTTGGTTTTGACTGCAGGACTTTGTCCACTGCAGAAACAGAGATGAGATGGAGGAGGAAGAAAATGCTCTTTTGGACTATGGTTGAAGACATCAGATGCCATCTGTCTTCTTGGGGAAGAGAGAATCATTTTGTCTTTGGAGAGCAGTTACCCCTCTCTTTAATGGCCTTGAGGAATTACTCTCTCTTTCCCTGAAACACCCACAGAATCAATTAAAGAACTCTGATAAATAGCCTGGGTCTTTTCCTTATCAATAGGATAAATCATTTCAATAGACTCTGGCTTCGAGAGATCACAGTTAATAACTAAAAAGTAGTTAGCTGCCCTCCCACCCCATCTAGATGCTTGACTCTCATTAAAAAAAATAATTTTGCTATAATTTCAAACTTACTGAATAGTTGAAACAATAGTACAAGGAACCTTCATATAACCTTTACCCATAGTTACCATTTGTTTTTATTTTACTCTGTGTGCACTTTATAGTTCTTTTTTCTCTCTGTCTCTCTACTTGCTGATTCATTTGATAATAAATCTAGGATATTACATCTATTTGTCTAAATATTTCACAAGAACAAGGACTTTGTCTTCTATAACCATAGTGCGATTGCCAAAATCAGGAAATTTAGCACTGATACAGTACTAGGATTGCATCTATAGCCCGTATTCGAATTTTCTCAACTGTAGCTCTAATGTCATTTATACCTGTTTTTCCTCTTTGTTCAGGATCATGTGATACATTTAGTTGGGAGGTCTCTTTAGTCTCCTTTAATCTGGGACACTTCTTCAGGATTTCTTTGTCTTTCTTGACCATGACATTTTAAAAATCAACTCCACTGAGTTGTATTTTCATGCAATAAAATGCATTCATTTTAAGTCATGAGGTCAATGGGTTTTAAACAAATATATACACCTCTCAAACACCATCAAATCAAGGCACAGAACATTCCCATCACCTCCAGAAGTTCCTTTCTCCCTCTCACCACCCACCTGGTCTCAGGCAACCAGTGATATGCTTTCTGTGACTATAATTTAATTTTGTCTGCTTTGTTACAGAATTTGGTACATCATATATTCCTTTGTATCTGGCTTGGTTTTGCTCAGCATGTTTTTGACATAATCCATGTTCTTTCATGTATCAGTAGTTCATTCTTTCAGTTACTGAGTAGTATTCCATTGTATAGATATACCACAGTTTGTTCATCCATGTTTGGACATTTGATGTGTTTCCAGTTTTGGGCTATTATGAATAAACCTGCTATGAGCGTTTATGTGCAAACCTCTGTGTGAACGCATGTTTTCATTTCTTTTTTTATTAAATGCTTAGGAGTTTGCTTGCTGAGTCCTATGGTAAGTGCATATTTAACAAGAAACTTCTAAATTGTTTTCCAATGTGGTTGTATCATTTTACTTTCTCATTAGCGACATATGAGAGTTCCATATCCCTTGCATTGGCAGGCAGAGTCTTAACCACTGTGACACCAGGGAAGCCCAGGACACCAGTCATATTGTGTTAGGGCCCACTTTACTGACCTCATCTTAACTCGATTAATCTACAAACACCCTGTTTCCAAATAAGGTCACATTTATAGGTGCAGGAGTTAGGACTTAAACATATCTTTGTGGAGGACACAATTCAACCCATAACAATAATATTCCCTTATTATCTGTTTCCTGTTTGTAGGATCTGTAATGATGTCCTTTCTTTTATGATATTGTTTGTATTTCTGATATTATTGAATCCGTGTTTTTCTTTCTTGACCAGTCTAGCTAGAGATTTATATCAATTTTATAATCTTATCGATGAAATCAGCTTTTTGTTTCACTGAAGTCTTAAAAGTTTGCCCACTTTCCATCTTATTTATCTTTTATTTTTATCTTGATTATTTCCTCTCTTCTACTTATTTTGAATTTAACTTCTTTTATTGTCCTGGCTTCTTAGACGAGGGCTTGTATATCCTTTTGTCAAACTTAGGTCTTTACCTGTGTTAGATCAAAGTAAATCTAGAACATTTGTAAAGCTTTTAGTATAAAGATTCAAGCATCTCCCATCACCGGGCAACCTACTGGACCTAGCTTACGTGCTTTTCCTGATCTCTCAGTTCCATCTATCTCACTCTCTTGGACGCTTGCTTAGCTTCCTAGCCAAAGCAGCCCCAGCAATGCTTGTTTCGTACCCACGGTTGTAAAAACAGGTTATCATTACGTGTGTGCCAGATTGTGGCGTGGCCTCCATCATGTCTACAGTGGCAGGAGCCACAGCAGATCCAGTGCTCAGACCCCTCAGAAGCTGTGGCTTTCCAGAGGTTGCTTGAAGCCTTCAGCTAACACAATCCAGAAATGCAGGGATATAGAGGCCCTATATGGCAAATTTTCACCAGAAAAAAGAGATAGGAAAGAGGCTGCCAGTGAGTTGATAGCCACGTCCTTCAACCTGATGGACTGTTTGGAGATGCAGGGTTTGTGTAACGACTCCTCAGAGATGTTCCATTTGAATGAGTAAAAAATTATTTCTTGTGCACCTGTGGCCAGCCTGAAAATGTGCCATCTTGTACTTCCTTTTCTTCTTCCCCTGACTCATCTCCCTTTCCCTTTTGCCTCTCCGTCGTGCTTCCTTTGGATTTTACCTCTTCCCGCCATTAGGTGTTGTGGCGTTAGGTGTTGAGCCTTTTGCCTCAGGCTCTGTTTTCCGAGGAACTCTGGGCTAAGATGATGCCATCTAATGAAAGGAAGGATTGTATCCATCCTAATGTAAGGCAACTATCTGCTATACCAAGAAAGAGGGTCTCACCCTCTCCACAAAAGGAGAGACACAGAGCCTCATTAATCATGTCTACCTCAAATAGCAGGCTTCCAAATGATACCCAGTCCTCCCCATTAGCTCTAGATGTGGCCCCTCATAGTTTGGAAGACTGAATTACAATGATAAATTCCACCATCACTTTTTATATTGACACAAAGTGGCAGTGGAAACCGAAGAAGAAAAAAGATATAATTGCTTCTCATATAGACATAACTATAAAAAACATAGCTATAAAAATACCTGTAAAAAATAGCTACCAATAGCCTCACCTCTGTAATAGGTCATGAAGCCATAGTTCATATTTATCACTTTCTACTTCTACCACTCATTTTTCTCATGAAGCTAATGTCTCAGCTAGTTGGGATCCCTTATCTAGTGTAATGACCCCTTCCAACTGTTCCTTTCTTACTTTACTTTACATACAAGTTTTATTTAATTAGACTATCTTCCTTATGTCCTCCTTTACCCTAGGATCTCTGGACTATTGCACTTATGTAACTCCCCGTTAATGAATCCTGCCATGCTAGGCATGTAAGGGACCCGAGACTCACCTGCACTGAGGGACACCCCCCATTACAGACGTTCAGACCCTGCATAACTCCTCGTGTGCTGCATGACCTATTAGAGAAATGAGGGGCCTCATATTAGGTGGAAGCATGAAGTTGTTACATAAAATTTAAATATGGCTGTAACGATGCCAATGAACAATGAGGTTAGAATATGCCCCTCTGGGCCTGTTTGTGCACAGATGTTTGCTCTTCCCTTGCTCAGCTTTTTTTTTTTTTTTTTTTTTTTTTTTTGCGGTACGCGGGCCTCTCACCGCCGTGGCCTCTCCCGCTGCGGA
>NC_041219.1:60116139-60120006 GCF_002837175.3 Physeter macrocephalus | reverse complement strand
CCACGGCTCACGGGCCCAGCCGCTCCGCGGCACGTGGGATCCTCCCGGACCGGGGCGCGAACCCGCGTCCCCTGCATCGGCAGGCGGCCTCTCAACCACCGCGCCACCGGGGAAGCCCCCCTTGCTCAGCTTTATACTGAGGGAAGCTAACCCCTCCAAGCTGCATTTCCCAGTGTCTTTAACCAAACAATTCCTGAGGCAAAACTTAAGTGATATCAGTGCTTTTGCAGGGCAGTGAAACTGAAGGAAAGGGGAAGTGAGGTGAAGGAGGATGGGAAATAAATACAAGATGATGCATAACTGAGATGGCCACTGCTCCACGAAGAGACAAAACTGGTCACCTGACCATGGAGAATGTGGCTCTAAAGAAACACCGCAAGTGTAAACAGTCAATGGAAGGGAGAAGAGAACAAAAAATGTATGTGTCAATTTCTTTCTCTCTCTTGCTTCCCAATGGTTATAGTACATCCCAAGCAAAAAACAAATAACGTGCACTCCTAGCGTGGACAGCTTCTCATATCCTGCTCTCATACCCTGTGGTTTGGTGCTTATGAGTCTGGAAACAGTGTTCCAAGCTGGACACGTCAGTTGTAGAGTTCAGACGGTAGAAACATGCAGTCTCACGTGTCCATGATCATTGCAGAGACCACTGTGTAACAGCAAGTGGTTAAGAACTGAGAGGCGTGTTAAGCTGAGGCTGAGAATCTGAGAAGGTGCACAAGATGTGTTCCGTACAGCCGGGCTCCCGGATTCTAGGTGGTTTTTGTCAATAAGAGATGCTGATAGGAAATTGGAGGATGAGAGGAACGGAGAAGCCAGGGTAGTTTTAACCCCTCTCTACTTTAGGTTGCATCTCTAGCAACAGCTACATCACTCCTATGTTCCTACCTCTCATTGGACCCTACCTCTCATTGGACAGATCTACATGGTTCTAGCTTCTGCCAGTGAATCCTGACTCCAGGAAATCACCTCTTTCTTTTAACCCTAGTTTAGGGGGTAGTAGAAGCTTCCCAGTATTGCTAAACTCTGAGTTTCATTATTGATTCTTAAGTGGTTTCTTAGCATCTTTGTCACCTTCTTAATCAGTTCCTTGAATAAAATTCCCTCTTTTAAAAACTCAGAGAGATTTGTTTTCCTTGCTGGACTCTGGCTGATACACATATATTTTCTCACTTTCTCATTATAACCATCCTGTGAGATAATAGGCACACCTCGGAGACATTGCAGACTTGGTTCCAGAACACTGCAATCCAGTCAGAATTGCAATAAAGTGAATGTTGCCATAAAGGGAGCCACACACCTTTTTTGGTTTCCAGGGGCATATAAAAGTTACGTTGGGCTTCCGTTGGTGGCGCAGTGGTTGGGAATCCGCCTGCCAATGCAGGGGACACGGGTTCGAGCCCTGGTCCGGGAAGATCCCACATGCCTCGGAGCAACTAGGCCCGTGAGCCACGACTACTGAGCCTGCGCGTCCGGAGCCCGTGCTTCCGCAACAAGAGAGGCCGCGATAGTGAGAGGCGCGCGCACCGCGATGAAGAGTGGGCCCCGCTCGCCGCAACTGGAGAGAGCCCTCGCACGGAAACGAAGACCCAACACAGCCAAAAATAAATAAATAAATTTATTTTTTTTTTGAAAAAAGTTATGTTTACACTGCTGTAGTCTATTAAGTGCGAGATAGTATTATGTCTTAGGAAACAATGTGCATACCTTAGTTAAAAATGCTTCATTGCTAACAAATGCTAACCATCATATGAGCCTCCAGTGAGTTGTAATCCTTTTGCTGCTGGAGGGTCTTACCTCGATATTTGATGACAGCTGCTGACTGATCGGGGTCATGGTTGCTGAAGGTTGGGGTGGCAGTGGCAGTTCCTTAAACTAAGACAGCAGTGAAGTGTACCGCATCAATTGAGTCTTCCTTTCAGGCTTTAGTTCTCTGCAGCGTGCAGTGCTGTTGGATCGCTTCTCCCCGCGGCAGAACTTCTTTCAAAATTGGAGTCAATCTTCTCAAATCCTCCTGCTGCTTTATCAACTAAGTGTATGTCATATTCTAAATCCTTTGTTGTCATTTCAGTAATCGTCACCGCATCTTCACCAGGAGTAGATCCCATCTCAGGAAACCACTTTCTTTGCTCATCTCTAAGAAGCCGCTCCTCATCCATCACAGTTTTATCCTGAGACGGCAGCAATTCAGTCACATCTTCAGGCTCCACTTCTAATTCTCGCTCTCTTTCTGTTTCCACCACATCTGCCATCACTTGCTCCACTGAAGTCTTGAACCGCTCAAAGTCATCCATTAGGCTTGAGATCAACTTCTTCCAAATTCCCATGTATGTTGATATTTTGACCTGTTCTCATGGATCACAAATGTTCTTAATGGCATTTAGAATGGTGAAGCTTGTCCAGGAGATTTTCCCCTCTCTCCTTTCTTTTCCCCCTTCCTTCCTTTCACTGTCTGCTCATCCATGGTATGATTTTTTTCCCTCCATTTATCAATCAAAATGGTGAAGCTTGTCCAGGAGATTTTCCCCTCTCTCCTTTCTTTTCCCCCTTCCTTCCTTTCACTGTCTGCTCATCCATGGTATGATTTTTTTTCCCTCCATTTATCAATCAAAACTCTTTACTGGGCTTCCCTCGTGGCGCAGTGGTTGAGAGTCCGCCTGCCGATGCAGGGGACGCGGGTTCGTGCCCCGGGCCGGGAAGATCCCACGTGCCGCGGAGCGGCTGGGCCCGAGATCAACTTCTTCCAAATTCCCACGTATGTTGATATTTTGACCTGTTCTCATGGATCACAAATGTTCTTAATGGCATTTAGAATGGTGAAGCTTGTCCAGGAGATTTTCCCCTCTCTCCTTTCTTTTCCCCCTTCCTTCCTTTCACTGTCTGCTCATCCATGGTATGATTTTTTTCCCTCCATTTATCAATCAAAACTCTTTACTTCATAGGTACTTATTTTTGGCTTGCATGCTCTAGGTGAAGAGAGAAGCCAGGGTCCTTTAAAAAATGTGAACATATGTAAGAATTCTGACAAGAACCGAAACCTTCAGAATGTCTCTAAAATGTCAAGATCTCCTATTTCATTGCTGAGAGTATTTTCAGTTGTTCTGGACATCAGATCTTTTCCTCCTGTTCAGGCTTTAGAAGGGAAAGTGAACCCCTCTCAACTCGATTTCTGACCAAACTGTGGAACTTTCTGGTAAGGTCAAAGGTGTCATCAGCTTCTGTTTCTGGAGATTTTGTTAACATCCTTAATTCTATCTGATGGGGATTTATATTTGAAATTCAAGAACACTAGAGTAAACTCAGAGTAATGAAACTTTAGGGAAGGGGAGTGAATCCCCTGAATTATAATATTTTCAATTAGAATTATATTGAATTAAAAGGAGGTGTTCTGAGTGAAAGAATTTCCATTCTGGTAATGAAATAATGCTGGGCCCGCCAAAGTTTTTTTCTTTTCTTTTTTTTTTTTTTAAGAACTGAATAAAGTGAATTGTGAAGACTGAGAAAAGTAGAGAAGATATAAGTTTACCTTTCTTGGTTTTTTAGGAATAGTATTTTTTGTGAATGTTTTGTATCATCCTTTTAGTTAGCTTTTACTCTTAGTTATAAACTATAATAATCTAGATAGGGAATATTTTGTTTTCAGGAAGTATACAAACAAATGACTATATGAGACTTTTTTTCCCTCATAAGTTGAACATTTTTTGAAGATAAACACTTCGTATTTAAGTTTAGAGACAAAGCCATTCAAGGAGATCAAATTGTTCTGTCACAGATACTTTTTTAAAAAACATCTTTATTGCAGTATAATTGCTTCACAATGGTGTGTTAGTTTCTGCTTTATAACAAAGTGAATCAGCTATACATATA
>NC_041219.1:60112774-60115999 GCF_002837175.3 Physeter macrocephalus | reverse complement strand
CTCCCTGTGCTGTGCAGCTGCTTCCCACTAGCTAGCTATTTTACATTTGGTAGTGTATACATGTCCAAGGCACTCTCTCACTTCATCTCAGCTTACCCTTCCCTCTCCCCATGTCCTCAAGTCCATTTTCTACATCTGCATCTTTTTTCCTGTCCTGCCCCCTAGGTTTTTCAGAACCATAGATACTTTAAAAGAGAATCAGTGGCTCTTTCTTTTTAGTTTTCCCTGTTCATAATTGTCCCCCTCAGTAGAGCGTTCATTTGTTCCTTTATCCATCTGTTCAACAATTGTTTATTTAACACTTACTATGTCCAAGGCATTATATTTGGTACTGAAATTTTAAAGGTAATTAAAGTCACAGACCCTTCCCCTTGAAGCTCAAACTTCAGGGGACAGAAATATCTATAAATAATCAAAATGCAATGTGAAAACGTAAGTAATTGGGTCATAATTAAGATGCTCTGAGAACCCATAGGAAGGATGGAGTAACTCTGCTCAGGCACAGGGAAGACTTTTCAAAGAAACGCATTCAGCTTGGTTTGGAGAAAGAGTATATATTTTGCCCGTTGGACAAAATGAAGAATGGCATTGCATTCAAGGTGATTGTAGCCCAGATGCGTCACTTTCCATAGAATATGCCACAGAATATTAGCGCTAATTCAAGGTAGGATACTGGGCATTGCTGGAGGAGCTGTGAAAGCGGACAACCAGCATAGTATTTAGCCAGAGGAGGCAGATAAAGAGCAGTTGTTTAAAGAATCAGTGAAAGAATGAATATTGTACAGAGATCAAAATGTACCTGAAGATTTCTGTTCAGTCCCAAACTATTTTTTCTTTTCTGCTTTGATTGCAGATCCCTTCTGGGACTCATCCCTCTTTTCTTCTCCATATAAAGTTGTTACTACCTATGGAATCCCTTAGTATCACTAACCCAGACACATCCTTCGGGTGGAATCTTTCTAACTCAACCTTTTGTATTTCCTCAAAGGCAAAAATTATTCAGATTCCTCTGCTTTTAAGTTCTTATTTTTTTATACCAGTAATTGCAATAGGTAACCTAGCAGAGAATGACAATACCAACCAAGTAATGTAGTAAAAGATTTTTAATATTCACTATATACTGTGATATATATATATGTATATATAGCTCTTATTTTCTTTTCTGAGAATTAAAATGCCCTTTTGGATTCATCACTTGTACATTAATTTGGAGTCATCAAAAATTTGTTGATGTCCATTAAACCTTGTGTTAGCCCTAGCCTAGGGTGCCAAAGACTGTTGACCAATCCATGAGCCCTTCTGAATCACCTTTTCTCTTGGTCTTCACACAAGTTACTCACTTTCCCAGCTCCCCTTGTAGCCAGAATGGCCATGTGGCCCACCTTTGGCCATTGAAACTTAAGACAAATTTGGCTAGAGGATTTCTGGTACATGGCTTGCACTGCCTCTACTCTCTTTTTGTTGTCTTGGATACTGACAAGTTACCTGGAGCTGTGGCAACTATGTCGTGGCCATGAGGTTGTCAACATGCCCCAGAGCAGATCTGAAAGCTTTAGAGAGCCAGTGGCATGATGATGATGATGTTGCTGAGCTGTTGGACCAGTCCTTCGCCTCTTGATCTCTGGATTTTTTGTTACGTATGTCCAGATATATGTCTAAGAACCACTTGCTCATGGTTGCTGTCCATTTCAATGGGTTCCTCATCACACAGAGGAACGAACTCACACTGAATTAAAAATATAAGCAGGTTGTTTGACAAGCGAGGATGGACTTAGGAAAAACAAGATGGAGAGATCAGAATAATGGAGAAATCAGAATAATTCTGGATTTATTATCACTGTAGCTATAAATTGTGTTCTTATAATCTAGCATTACAGTATATAGAGGATGTGCTATGCTACAAAACAAGATCGTTTAAGATTAAAACAAGACAAAACAAAACAGGAAACCCTTGTAATTTGTGGTTTAAAAATAAAAGGGTCTTAAATCTCTCAGGCAGCCCAAGCTGCAGCTTCTCAGCCTGCCTTTTTCCTGACAGCTCTGCTTTTATGCATGCTGACCTATTACTTTAATCTGTTTCAGCATAGTAGGAAAGCCTCTTCAAAATGATAATTTGTTTTTTGTCTGAATACCTTATAGTTTTGCTCCTCGCCCCCCGGTTCTCCATTCATCATTGGCACAGCGGCCTCCCTCACACCTACAAAAGACCACAAATGGTGGGAAATTCCAATATACACTTCATTTAGCCCTTCGGAGGAACTGTTCTAAAAGAGGAAGAAGACCTCCTCAAACATAATTGTTACAGAGAACTATTTCTCATACGCTGTATGGGAAGTGTGAACTGTAATGATTTTTTTCTTGAGCTTATGGAGAAAGTTCTCTTTCAACCAAAATTATCTCTATATGTTTCTCTACGATCCAGAAATGACCGAAAAGGATATTTACACAGAGGTGAAATCTCCCGACAAAAGGAAGAAAACACAGTCCAGAACTGCTGACAGGAAACATGATTATGGTAAGCACCTAGATTCACAGAATCATAAGTCATAGGTTTGAACGAGATCTTATAGGTCCAAAAATCCACTGAACTCGTAAATTTCTCTCTATAACTTGCCTGCCAAGTGGTTAAACTGCGTTTGAACACCTCCTTCGAAATGGAACTCATTTTTCCCCAAGGTAATCAATGACAGACTTTAACTGCTCCTAGAATATTTTTCTTTACTCCGAATCAGAATATTTCTTCTTGCATCCGATATGCACAAACACTACTTAGAGCCCTTTTCATAGAGAAGAAGAAGTAATTCTCATAACAAGCCTAATGACTTCTAACACTGAGTCCAACATCTCAATGCAACAGGTCATCATTTCTTCCTGTTGGGTCCGTGAATTAATTACAGTGCAAAAAACACGGCAAGATCATCTTGTTTTATTAGACATATAGTCAATGTGTGTTTGCTATTTAAGAGTCTTGTTTTTTAAGGAGATAAATACTAATGTTAGGGAATTGTGACTATGCATTATACACTAATATTTGGGTCCTTATCAACAATTTTTTTTTTTTTTTTTTTTTTTTTGCGGTACGCGGGCCTCTCACTGCTGCGGCCTCTCCCGTTGCGGAGCACAGGCTCCGGACGCGCAGGCTCAGCGGCCACGGCTCACGGGCCCAGCCGCTCCGCGGCATGTGGGACCCTCCCGGACCGGGGCACGAACCCGCGTCCCCTGCAT
>NC_041219.1:60107953-60112665 GCF_002837175.3 Physeter macrocephalus | reverse complement strand
TTGGGGAGCCCAGGCTGCGGGCGCGCAGGCCCAGCGGCCATGGCCCACGGGCCCAGCCGCGCCGCGGCATGTGGGAGCCCCCCAGACCGGGGCGCGAACCCGGTCCCCCTGCATCGGCAGGCGGACGCGCAACCACTGCGCCACCAGGGAAGCCCGTTATCACCAATTTTTAATGGTTCTCTTCTGACTGTCCCCCTCAATAATTCAAGTGAAAAAAAAAATAATTCAAGTGAATACTCCATGCTGGGCTTTATTTCCACAGATGCCCAGCCGCTCCGCGGCATGTGGGATTTTCCCGGACCGGGGCACGAACCCGCGTCCCCTGCATTGGCAGGCGGATTCTCAAACGCTGCGCCACCAGGGAAGCCCGTTATCACCAATTTTTAATGGTTCTCTTCTGACTGTCCCTCTCAATAATTCAAGTGAAAAAAAAAATAATTCAAGTGAATACTCCATGCTGGGCTTTATTTCCACAGATGGCCATACCAGTGGAAGAACTGAAAGAAAATGTCTTGGTCTTTATGGCTTCGAACAGCTTCTGCAAACTCCTTATATAAAAATCTGACTTGTAATTATTTTTGCTCTTGTAGTTATAGCAGTTGTAAAAATAATCAAAGAAAAGAAAAACATATGCTGTAATTTGTGAGTGGCATTAGGAAAGTGGGCTTAGGACAAACATGAATTCTATCATTCCACTTTAATGATTTATTAAATGTTAAAATTCTGCATTTTAGCCATTTATTCTTAGATACTGTAGGAAGTCATTATTTGGCTTTCTTTCTTTTTTTTTTTTTTTGATGTGGACCATTTTTAAGGTCTTTATCGAATTTGTTACAATATTGCTTCTGTTTTATGTTTTGGTTGTGAGGCATGTGGGATCTTAGCTCCCATCTCGGGGATCGAACCCGCACCCTCTGCATTGGACGACGAAGTCTTAACCACTGGACCGTCAGGGAAGTCCCTCATTATTTGCTGGTATATATTTACACATATAAAAATTAAGGGCAGACATGCACACTAAGCAGCTTGAGGCAAGACAGCAGCACAGGCATGGCAGGTTTCTGTGAAGTTTTTTTTCTTTTTTTAAGAATGGATCTTTATTGATTTATTGGCCACATCGCAGCGTGTGGGATCTTAGTTCCCCAGCCAGGGACTGAACCTGTGCCCCATGTAGTGGAAGTGCAGAGTCCGAACACTGGACTGCCAGGGAATTCCCCTCTGTGAAGATTTTTTTTTTTTCTTAACCTCGTCTTTTTCAGTATCTTTTATTGGGCAGTATTCCCCCAACACGCTGCAGCCACATCTCCAATAATTTTATGCTTCCGTAATCTTGTTTTGACCTAGATAAGTAATATTAGTTTTGTTTGAACACTGTTGCAATAGTACCTTTAACTTATATATTAATTACTTTCATCTGGTTTATCATTCCAATCTGCTCGTACTTTAATCACAAGTGTTTACTGCAGGCCGGCCACGTTCCGGGTGTTGTGCTGGGCGCCAGTGATACCAAGGAGATATTGTGTTTTTGTTGTTGCTGTTTATTGCAACGCTTTCTCTCACTAGACTAAAAAAATCCTCCAGAATGGAAATTATGATCAAATACCTATTCTGGTGCATTTGAAACCTCAGAGGAAGGCAGTGTGGGAGGAGATTTCAGCTAGAGGGGAGGATGACTGAAAATGAAGATGAGGAAGTGATCAGAGGCCAGATAATGAGGTAATTTTCAATGCTCATGTTAGGTTCAAAAGGAAGTCTTTTTTTTTTTTCAAAAGGAGTCTTTAAAAGCTTTTAATGGAGAAGAGGAAGAACCAGGGCTCTTTGGGATTTAGCTGATTTCATGTCTTTTTTTTTTAGTTAACTTTTTTTTTTAATTGGAGTATAATTGCTTTACACTGTTGTGTTAATTTCTGCTGTACAATGAAGTGAAACAGCTATATGTATACATATACCCCCTCCTTCCCCCCCCCCATCCCACCCATCTAGGCCACCACAGAGCACCGAGCTGAGATCCCTGTGCTATACAGCAGGTTCCCACTAGCTATTTTAGACATGGTAGTATATATACGTCAAATGGGAAAAATTAAGTTTGGAGCAGGGATATCTTATTGTTATCAGCAAATAAGGAAACTTTAAAGACAAAGTACATTGACATTTTGGAAAAGGCAAAAGTACGAAGGCAGTAAAAAGGTCAGGGGTGGTGGGTGGAGAGAGGAAGAGGCAGAGCACATAGGATTTTTAGGGCAATGAAAATACTCTTTATGATATTATGATGGATATATGTCATTTTACACTTGTCCAAACCCATAGAATGTGTAAGACCAAAAGTGAACCCTTAGGTAAACTATGGACTGTGTCAATGTAGGGTAATTAATTATAACAAGTGCACCACTCTGGCGCGGGATGTTGATAACAGGGGAAGCTATGCATGTGTCCGTGCAGGGGGTTTATGAGAAATCTCTGTACATTACCCCTCAATATTGCTGTGATCCAAAACTCTAAAAAAATAAAGTCTTAAAATTTTTTTTAAAAAGACAATGTACATAGATGTCAGCTTGAAGGGGGTTTTTTGGCGGCAGGTTGTGACACTTTGAGCATTAATGGTAATAATAAATACATATATAAATCAATAAAGATTGATTAACTTTTACAAGCCCAAGTGTTTATAATGATAATTAAAAGAAAAGTTTGTAGGCATAGGTAGTTGCAATCTGAAAGGGGGAATCTAATAGATTATGTTTCAGAAATGTATTTCAACAAGTTAATGATTTCATTGCATGTGTTAATACAGCTAAATGATTTTGTTTACTCTTTTATAATATATGTGTTTATGAAGTATAGAGAGGTATTTGTTTTAACTGTGTAATTAAGAAGGGAAATATTGGAAATTGTAAGTGAAATAGTCCAGAAAAAGCAGAACCAAAAACAGGATGATCATACACAATAAAAAAGTAGAAAGAGGAAGAGAGTTCAGTATTGTGTTTTAAAATGATGATTTAGCCGAATGTTTTGAAAAGGGAGTTAACTGCAAGACTTGATTCCTCTTTTCCTAGGATTTAGAATTTCTAAATGGCCCTAAAATTTAAATGCGACAAGGAAGCATACACAATGTGTAACAGTGCTAACAGATAATAGCAGTATATAAAAAGGATAGGATAATACATAATGAAATGTTAGCTAAGTGAGACTTAAAACATACATCATTTATAATGGAGATACTAGGTTATAAAAATCCAAAACCTACGTGAAAAGTGAGAATTTCAAATGTCCTATTTTTGTCATAAATGAAGTTTAAAACAAGAGCTAACTTAATGGCCTGCAGCTTGAGTTCAATCACTGTGGGAAAAGCAAACAGGTTCCAAATTCAGCCTAAAAATCAGTTGTTTGATTAAACCATTTCCTGAAATATTTTGCTTTTTTGGTCCAGGGAGATTACTGCAAACTAGGAAGGTATCAAAGGATCTAATAATGCAACTATTGGAAAGTACAAGTACAATTATAACCTTAGAGAAGTATAAAAAATTATAGGAATAACCCACACAATGAAGTTTAAAAACTACTGTTATATTTTAGAATAGGTTTAAGTACAAGAATAGCAATAGGTTTTATAATAATTTTACTTGTTATATTTGCTACTTAAGGTGTTCAAAAGAGCTAGACTCTTTAATTGAAGTTTAAATTTTTTATAGCACTTAATTGAGTACTTAAGTTGAAATTAATGTTGAAATGTTTCAATAGGTTCAAATTCTCTTTATTAGGGAACTAGCTCTTTCTGTGTAATAAATTACCCTACAACTTATCTCACACTTCTTGTGGGTCAGCAGCGAGGCATGGATAAGCTGGGTGACTGACTCAGGGCTTCTCACGAAGCTGTCCTCAGGGTGTGGGTCAGTGCTGGGGCCTCGGGTCAAGGCTTGACTAAGGAGCTAACGCTTCCAAGCTCACTCACCTGGGTGTTGGCTGGTCTCAGGTCCTCACTGGCTATTGACTGGAGGCTGATTTCCTTGCCATGTGGGCGTTTTCATAGGGCTCTTCACATCACAGCAGTCTGTTTCCCCTGCGAGGGGGGGAGGGGGAGAGAGAGAGAGAGAGAGAGAGAGAGAGGGAGGGAGGGAGGGAGAGAGAGAGAGAGAGAGAGAGAGGATCGCACTCCTGGGAACAGGATTCCACAATGGTATGAATACCAGGGGGTGGGGAATGATGATTGGGTGTCATTTTAGGGGCTGCTTACTCAATGAGATATTATGTATTTTATAAAACAAGGATGATTCAAATATACAAATATTAGTAAATATTATTTTCCATTTGCAAAAGCCTTTGGTCAGGTTTGTAATCATCAGTTTGCTTTTGTGTATCCTCATTAAACTATAAACGCGTTGAGGTCACGCACTGTGACTCATACCTGTCCTCGGCACGCGATAGACTAGTCAAAGTGTGGAAAGTTCTACAGAAATCCAGGTTGAATAAGATGAATTAATAAGTATCATTTGAAACAGTTTGTAAGCCTTATTTGATATGGTTGCTGAGGATGATTAGAAATCCAAATAGCAAGAGTGCTTTTTGAAAACTTATCTATAATAGTTGCCGCCTCTTTTTTTTTTTTCTGAAAGCTTATAGCCTATTTATTTATTTATTTAACATCTTTATTGGAGTATAGTTGCTTTACAATGGTGTGTTAGTTTCTGCTGTATAACACAGTGAATCTGCTATACGTG
>NC_041219.1:60098338-60107920 GCF_002837175.3 Physeter macrocephalus | reverse complement strand
GCTGGTCACAAAGCACCGAGCTGATCTCCCTGTGCTATGTGGCTGCTTCCCACTAGCTATCTGTTTTACCTCTGGTAGTGTGTATATGTCCATGACACTGTCTCACTTCATGCCGCCTCTGTATACATTTAATTTTGCTTATTAGTTTTCAACGGGTCTTTTCTACGTCTGTTTTTGTAATTTTGGACTATGGCCACCAGATGGCGTCATCACACAAATCAAGCTCTGAAATTAAGGTTGTTAAATTTGAAAATGTCTTGCTCATAAGAATAAAGTAATAAATATATTCTTATAAGCTGCTATTAGGAATGTTAGTAGACCATTACTGCAAATAACTTTAGCAAAATATATCTGTAGTTTTAAAAATGGTGGTACTCTTTGAGCTAATGATTCTACTTTATAGATCTACCTTCAAGAAATAATACATGTGAACAAGATGCTACACAGTTAGATTTTTACCTCAGCATTATTTGACTTGCCAAATATTAGCGAAAATCTTGTATCCAACAATAGGAGAAGGGTTAAATATATATAATATTACCATACAATTGAAAAATACGAAAATTTAAAAATTATTCTTATGACGTATTCAATGATATAAGAAATGCTTCTTATATGCTTCTTTCAATGTTAATTGAAAAAATTGGATTGTAAAATAATGTGTAATTCCTCCTATGCACAAAATATACATAGAAAATATGGAAAGGAAACATACTGGCATAATTTTATAAGGAGATTTTTAAGGATTTTTTCTTCATATTTTCCTTGCCCCAATTTTCATCAATGACTAGCTGGAAATAACATCATATATATTTTTAGTAAGCAGAAATCAAGCGTGAGAACAGCAAAGCAAGGGAATAAAACCTTTTTGTGCTTATCATCATTAAAAATTCTCAGCCCTCTACTATGTTAAACCATAAAAATATCCATTTATTTAATAGTTATCTAGTGTTTTTTATATGCCAGACATCTCAGTGGGTGATGGTTACACGAGGATAAATAAGACACATTTACTGTCTTTACTGAACATATGGTCAACTTGAAGAGAGAGATATATAAGCAGATATTTTGTAAGGTAATATGACAGATGCAATGATAAAGACTAATAACGGCATGATACGTTTACTTTATCCCATTTGATAGTCTCAATTCTCTTTGGTTTTTTTTTGTTTTGTTTTGTTTTCGGGTTTTTTTGGCCTCATCGCACGAGGCTTGTGGGATCCTAGTTCCTAGAACAGGGATGGATTGAACCCGGGCCCTCGGCAGTGAAAGCGTGGAGTCCTATCCACTGGACCGCTAGGGAATTCCCGTAATTCTTCCACTTTGAACTCTCCAATATTTGATTTGTGACTGTGATTTACTGAACATTGTACATATTTTTCATTGTTTAAGAATTTCCAAGAGCAAACGTGATACATGAGTAAATAATATTTGCATTATTTATCCAGTGGTTACAAGTATCATTCTGTTAGAAAAGATATTATCTACCTGTGAGAAATGGATTGTCCCTGCTGTTATTAAGGTAGATTATGGTGTAGAACGCTATGAAAAAATCTTGGTTGCTTGAGGTTACCAACATTTGGACTGTGAGGCCGAAATGAGTTTTACTAACAGATTTCCACAAGATTTTACCTCTTCTCTGGAACTCAGTGTTTTAGCACAACAGAGTGCATGTGTGAAGAAGGAAAACACGTGGGAAGCTCTTTCTGGAGAGGTGTTACTCTTCAAAAAACTGCCTTTTGGGAAGTTTTTCCTCTCTCTAGAAGCAGGGGATTGAATTAGTATGGACAAGCACTGGGGCTTGAAGTGTGCTGAGCCCCATAGCCCGTTAAGGTATTGCTGGACTGCAGACCTAAGGGTGTGTTAGGGAGATTATGGGATCTTTCTTCCCAAGAATAACAGAAGGTCTGGTCCATGGCCCTCTGCTTGCTAAACATTTAAGATACAGTCCTGACGAAGGAGACGTTGAACAATCATTTTGAAGGCAGAAAGGTGAATGGAAATTCTTTCAACAAGGTAATCAGATTGCATATCTTTCCTTATGTTGACTGAAAAAAAAAAAGCACAACGGGAGAGTTGTGACTTAAGTTTTATTTGGGGGCCAAATGAGGACTATAGCCCGGGAGACAGCCCCTCGGGTAACTGGGAGGAACTGCTCCAAAGAGGTGGCAGTTGGCGGGGGGAGGTCAGTATACATATATTAGAGAAGGGGGCACGTGCAGTCAAGCACACATTTTGGCAGAGGGTTACTGCTAGTCACCTAGCAGTAACCCTCTGCCAAACCCTCCCCAAAACGAGGAGCAGATGCCGCCGTGAATGTTTTTAGTGCTTTTCTGGATATCAGAAGACGCAAGAAATTGGGCTCATAAACTCTCCTCCTGAAAATATCTAACTATCTGAAGGCCTGTTCTGCCAGCTTTTCCCAGAGTACAGAGACCCTCATTCCTGATCTCCACCTTGAACCCCTTTTAGGGTGTGTTGAAGGTGAGGACTGCAGTGGCTAGTGACTTCATCCTTGTAGAACCAGACGGCGAGCGACAATTTTTAGTTGGCGCTGATTTAGGCTGCAGTGGTGCTGGAGCTTAGTGGCTCTCTCCTTACCCCACACTGTTCTCCGGAAAACTCCCAATCTACCTAATTTTGGACTCTTGAACTACTTCCTCTCTCTTCATTCATTTCCTGATATCATTATGAGATCATACTGGCCATCTGGAGGCAAAAATCTAGCCTGCCTCGGTTTTGTCCCCATCTATCATAATTAAATTTTGTGCATGATAGCCCTCGAATGTAAAAAACACAATGATTTTGTGGAAAGTCCAGTATTTTTTTTTTTTTGGAATTTGACAAAACATTTTCTGTTATTAACAGAAAAGTGGGATGAGAATGTACACGTAATTCACTTATTCTTTACCTGTAAAAGTAAATATAAATATACTACATAAAGTCATATATATATGCACTTATGTGAGTCACCTAACGCTCCTAAATCTGAGTTTCTTCATCAGTAAAATGAAGATAACAGTCTATGATCCAGTTTGTTGAGGAGTAGATGAAGTGACTTAACGTAGAACAGCAACAATCACCAAAACGTCCCCAAATTCGCCAAAACTGTGCTTGGCACGTGGATTTTCTAAATGTTAGTTTGCCTCACTTAGTGCAACAAAATATAGATGACGCTTTAATACAATATCAGATTTTCACGTGTATGTTTCTTACTGTGACCGTACTGGGGGAATCCATGCCCAAGGGGCCAAACTTAAAGTAAGCCAAGGATTTAAAGGTAGATCTCACATTAATAATATTTAAAAAGTTTACCTTTTGCTTTGTTCCCAGACCTTGCATGAAAGCGAGAAAAGAGAGGAAGCCCTTGACGGGGTCACCCTGCCCTCACACAGTGAAATGTACATCACCCCGAGCCCTGCAGTACAGTGAGCTCCTTGACGTTGAGACTTCCTCTGTGGTTTTAGCTCAAATACCCGAGGTACCTCTAGCTACTTTTCTTCCTCTGCTGGGCTAGATATGCTGACAACCTCTCAGGAAGTCTCCGGGTCTATTTTTATGTTTTAGTTCCATAGAGCGTTTTGCTGTGCCTTTTGTAACGGACTTTTTATTATCCTCGTGATGGTGGAGCGTTGAGTTGGCATAGACAAATAGCAGGTGATCTAAACCTCGCGTATGTGTTACTTAATTGTATTTTGTATTTTACTATTGGTTCACATACACTTTGACAAAGCAATATCCAATGATGACATTCCCCGAGCTTTAACCAACTGATAACCAGTGAAGGTAGGCCAAGAAGGGTGAGGTGCTGGCAGGAAACTAGGTGAGTATGAAAAACTGCAAACGTAAATTCACTAAGAGGAGAAGTCATTAGGATGAATCACTGACAGGTGAGTTCAGGGCGACATCTCTATCTAGGCGATGAATTGAATCTCTCTAGCACTATGCCTGCTCTTGGTTTATTACCATCAAGTGAGGGATAATGCTCTATTAGCCTGGACCTGGAGAGTACCTTTTTCGGGTATCAAAAACTGGGGTGAAAGCAAAAACATAAAGTGAATTCAGCCTGGTTTTTATTCTATAAAAACATAATGGGATGCCGCATAAATGATTCGACATATTCCCATTTTGTATCTAGGTTAAGAAAGAATTTTATCTTTAGGTACATCCTTACTTCTGAATTATTGTCAAGCTCTGGTTATTTAACTTTTTAGCTTCTCATTTTTTATTTATCCTACCCACGGGCTTAATGTGAGGAACTTATAATAGCTGTGACTCATTTGCTTGCAATGTTAGTATCAGTGGATTTCAAACTTCAGTTTGCATCAGAATCATCTGGAGAGCTTGTGAGACTACAGTATGTTGGGCCCTACCTCAGAGTTTCTGATTTGGTGATTCTGGGGTAGGGCCCAGGAATTTACATTTTTAACCGTTCTCAGGTGATGCGTGTGCTTCTGGCCCTGGGGACCATGCTTGAAGAACTTCTGCTCTTGTTTATTTTCAATTATTTCACAGTGGAAGTATTAATTATGCTTACCAGTACCCTTTGGTCAATCGGAGAATTCCTTCCTTGGAACTGCTCTCTCTGACAAGAGAAACTGCTGTATATTTCTTCGAAGTCTCCGTTAGCCTTTCCATTTCAGAGCCGTATTTTCTGGTTAAATGTTATTTCCCTGGGAGAATTTGCCCTCAGAAGGAAGGTGTATATATTTTATCTCTCATTAAGGTTCACTCCTTTCTTCTGCAGCAGAAGACCCCTTCTTCTCTTGTTCACATGGTAATCCCACTTGTAAACAAGAAATTCAGTTCAGTTCCATCTTGGTCAGGGGTCAAAATTATCCCTTTGTGATTCCAACCCCACACAAGATGTCCAAGTTTCCCACCTTCTCTTGAGCTTAAAAGTGTTCAGAACTGTTGAGATAGTAAATCGCTCAAAGAAGACAGACAGGTGGTAGGAAATGCGTGATTCAGGACAATTGGGTTATTTCTTGTTTTCTGTTCCATTAGGTTGAAAGGTTCTATTATTAGTATCCATTCCCACTTCATCTTGTCCTCTTCTTTTCCGCTTTTCCCTTTCCCAATGGCTGGGGAAAAACATCAGGCTCAATAAACACCTCCACTTCAGCCTCCTAGAGGACTTTGCAAAGTAGTGTCAGCTTTGACCCAGGCTGGGCAAGAAAGAGTACCTTTCAGGGTCAGTGAGGGTGAGGGAAAACTCAGAGAACAAGAAAACAACCAGGGTAATAGCCCTCTAACTCTGTGTTTTTATATTTGTCTATTCAATCATATATACATTAGTTCGTTCATATAGTCTTTCTTTATTCAGCAAATATTTGAGTTCTGTGTGGCGTCAGTTAACACCGTTCACCAAAGTTTCAGAAATGGAGACCTGACTGAAATAATGAGGCATTTATTTGGGGTTTGTTAGGACTGCAGCCTGGGAGACACAGGTTCAAGAAGTACTTGAATTCTGTTCTTCTGGACTACAAAATGGAGGGAGCTTATAAAGGCAAAAACTGCCAGGCCACAGTTAGTTATTGAAGTTGTTTGTCAAGAATGAGAATTGGAGCTGGCAAGATATAAGGGTACTTGTTAAACAAGGATTGGTTGGGGTCTGAAATGGTTGCATAGTTACAAGGGGGGACCTTGAGACCATAAAGTTGAAGCTGGCGGATGTTGTTGTAAATATGCTTGATGGTGCCTTTGGGTTCGACTCAGTTCAGAGAAAATACAAGTTCTCGGCGGTGCAGGGCTGTGTCTGAGACCAGATCCTCGACTGCTGCCGATTCCGTTCTTTATGCCTGAACACTGATTACTCCATTACAATTTCCATTTTTCATCAACACTAACCACCACTTTTTAAAAGAGATTAGCTCCCCTCCCCATGTTAATTTCTAATTAAATTAAAATGCTGTATATTTAACCATACATTAAATGTGTATATGCAAATAAATGTATTTAAATGTATACAATTTAAATATATGTGTCAAGTGTGTTTAACATATACGTGTCATAGGTTTTCCTTTTACTCTGTAATCAGAGATGATACAGAATTGATGAACTCTGGTATAAATGCAGTTTTATTTTATTTCGTAATCACCAAGAGTTAAGATACATTTTTTTTGTTTTAAAGTGCTACACTTTATTAAATATATTTCTGGAGTTTCTTAACAATGTTCACCAGTTATTGTATGTATTCCTCTACAGTGTCTGCTTGATAACAAATATGACACCTGAAATTAAAAAAAGTTTGTTCAACATTCTTAAATGCATGACAATATACAGTTAAAACATCTGGATGGGGCTTCCCTGGTGGTGCAGTGGTTAAGAACCTTCCTGCCAATGCAGGGGACACGGGTTCGAGCCCTGGTCCAGGAAGATCCCACATGCCACGGAGCAACTAAGCCCGCGAGCCACAACTACCGAGCCTGTGTGCCACAACTACTGAAGCCCGTGCGCCTAGAGCCTGTGCTCCGCAACAAGAGAAGCCACTGCAACGAAGAGTAGCCCCCACTCGCCACAACTAGAGAAAGCCCGTGCGCAGCAACGAAGACTCAACGCAGCCAAAAATAAATAAAATAAATAAATTTTTAAAAATCTGGATGACAATTAAAATTATTAGAAATTTATACAGTACATAAAAGTACAAGGAAGAAAAATTACGCCATTCATAATCACTTAAAGATTCTTTTAAACTCCTCTCTAGTTATTGTTTATTTCCTTGTTTAATTAAACTGAGAGTTTTAAAAAAAATCCTAGATTCTTTACAAAAAACTTAAAATTGCAGATAAATACAAAGAATAGTTTTAAAGATACAAAAATGTTATATACCACTGAGAAATAATCATTGTGAATACACAACTATGAACATATAACAGTAGGCACATGCTACATGGTTGTCAATATATAAAGAAAATGCATATTGAATTCTGTAATCATAATTTCTAGATTTGTGTGGTATCGATTATTTATTTATGTCAATTTAAGATCACCATCAGTTATTTCAGATTAATTTCCTATGTTTGATTTCCTTATTTTGATTCAATTTTTTATTATGGGAGACACAGTGACTCAGCAAAGTTGCCAGGAATTTTTTATTATTTTATAATATTTACATATATAGAGTAAAGGATGTAAGTATAACCTACAGTTCACTTAGTAGATTGCCATCATTGAAAAATCATCCAAAAAATGTAATTATTTCCACAAAGTGTTTTTTATCTTAGGAGAACAATATTATAATGCTAACTCAGATAAATTTTTTAAAATTAATTAATTTATTTATTTTGGCTGTGTTGGGTCTTCATCTCTGTGCGAGGGCTTTCTCTAGTTGTGGCAAGAGGGGGCCGCTCTTCATCGCGGTGCACGGGCCTCTCACTGTCGCGGCCTCTCTTGTTGCGGAGCACAGGCTCCAGACGCGCAGGCTCAGTAGTTGTGGCTCACGGGCCTAGTTGCTCTGTGGCCTGTGGGATCCTCCCAGACCAGGGCTCGAACCCGTGTCCCCTGCATTAGCAGGCAGATTCTCAACCACTGTGCCACCAGGGAAGCCCCCAGAAATAAATTTTTAAAGAAACTGAGCCAGCTGAATTTTAAAAAATCATCTTTCATAGCCTTTTGCTTAGAAAATAGAAGACCACAAGAAAAAGTCACTCTCACTCTGACAAGAAAAATCTAGATAATCTACAAAACTTTAACTTTATTTGAGCCCGACAGAGTAACAAAGCAGAATTGAAAAGGAATCAGGTAAAGTGAATGCCAAAGAGAGACAAGCCCCTCTGTGAGGAGATGGGACTCACAAAGAGTTTAATCTGCAGCAGAGGAGAAACAGTGGCTGCCATAAAAGTGGATAAGATGAAAACAGCTGATATTTTAACAACTCTTAAAGGATGAATGTGAGTTATCATGACAGTTTAGAATCCCTGAGAGCCCTAGACATAAGGGGAGTCCGTTCTCTTTCAACAGGTCTTTTCAACAGACTGGGGCAGAGCAGGAGAGCAAGGTGAGCCCCTTCATGATGGAGAGGCATGAAACCTCACCACTTCCCAGATCTTCTCACATGAAGCAGAAGCTTTAAGATACTAAGGGAGGGCCAGGAAACTCTCCTACTCCCAGGAACGGCTGTTTAGCAACAGTTTTCTTCCACTTTAGAAGAGGTAAGATAAACCTCTCTCTCCTGGTCTCAGAAAATAAAGTGATGTTAGGACATAGCTAAAAGCAAAATCTCTTTGTAGCTGATAAAAGGGGAGGAAACCACCATTGCTCCCACCACAAGCCTTGCACCAAGTAACAAGAGTGAGAATAGACCAAGAGAGCTTAGAATTTCTGCTGTGTCCCACACTATCATACTTGACGTAACAAGCTGTAGGAGCTTACCATGGTGGAGGGTGAGCGTTTGGAGAGAGAACCCCTTCTGGGTGCAGGTGTACAGGGTCTGCTGAAATTGTAGAGTTGAATCAAAACACTGGGAAAAACTCTTCGGCCACCAAGACCCCGCCCTAAATACTAGTAGCAGCAGCACATTGCTGAAAGAACTGGAAGGCTGCAGTGTACTGAAGATGACCTCAGAAGCAATGAAACATAAACCAGCCCAAGGCCACACACTAATAGTCTTGCAGAGTAAGAGGTATCTCTTTTTCTGGACAGACGTACTATGTTTGCCGTTCAATAAACATTTTAAGAAACACACACACACACAAAGGAAGAAGATGACCCTTTGCCAAAAGAGAAAATAATCAGCTGAAATAAACTCAGGTGTGTTCAAGATGTTGGAATTATCAGCAAGAAACATTAAAAATAACTTTTAATGTGTTAAAAAACTAGTGGAAACTTAGGAAAACATACATGAACATATGGGGAAATTTCATCAGAGAGATGGGAATTATATAAAAAAGAGTCAAATGGAAATATCAGATGGAAAAAACTATGATATCAGAAATAAATCATTCCTTCCTTGGGCTTATCAGAAAACTGGACACAAGACAGGCAAAAAAAACCCTAGTAAACTTGAAGATAGATCAACAGAAATATCCCGAACCACAAAGAATAAAAAAAGAGTGAAAACTGACAGATCATCCAAGAGCTTTGGGACAGTAATAATCGTAGATTTCCCATATGAAAGTATGCAAACCAGAAGATGATAAAGTGCCATCTTTGTAGTACTGAAAGAAAATTCCATTAATTAAAAAAAAAAAAAAAAAGAATCAACAAAAGCTTTCCTAAATAAGTGATTTAATTTTTTTTTTTCATCTGAAGCCTGAATGATACATACCATTTAACCAGCTATGGTTTGGAAAGGGAGAAGGTGAGAGGGGTAGAAGTGGGCAGACGGGACAAGGGATTGGCTCAAGCAAAGATGGTGGATTCAATGAAGTGTATGCATTAGGGTATAAAATTAGAGAAAAAAGGAGCAGAGGATAGTTAGAGTTGTAGGCAGGTGCCGAAGAAATAACTTATAAAAGAAAGTACAACTCATGGATTTTTTTTTTTTTTTTTTTTTTTTTTTTTTTGTGGTATGCGGGCCTCTCGCTGTTGTGGCCTCTCCCGTTGGGGAGCACAGGCTCCGGACATACAGGCTCAGCGGCC
>NC_041219.1:60095116-60098118 GCF_002837175.3 Physeter macrocephalus | reverse complement strand
TTGCGGCCTCTCCCGTTGCGGAGCACAGGCTCCGGACGCACAGGCTCAGCGGCCGTGGCTCACGGGCCCAGCCACTCCACGGCATGTGGGATCTTCCCGGACCGGGGCACGAACCCGTGTCCCCTGCATCGGCAGGCGGATTCTCAACCACTGCGCCACCAGGGAAGCCCTCCATATGTGTTTTTGATCTTTCTCCATAATTTTGATTTATCTTTTCTTTACAAGTATCAAATAATTTCATTTATTTACAAAATGGTAAGCGCACAGAAGTTTCTCTAAATGTATTTATTCAATTATTATTTATATAGTGATGTTTTCTGCTCTGATGGAGTTAGCAATCTATATTTAGACTCATGATCTCCTCTTACATCTTTTAGAACTTTATTGAACTGTTTCCTTCTCAAATGAGGTCTTCTATTATTACCCCCAAACTATCAGCTCTTTTCTAATATATTTTTTCCAATATATTTTTTAAAATCACAATTTAACATAGTATGCCCTTGACTTACTGGTTTACTGTCTTCCACCTTACTGTAATATAAGATCCATGCGCATAGAGGTAATTTACTTGCTATATTTGGTGACTGCTCTATCCCCAGCTTTTAGAACATAGCCTGGCATAAAATTATGTGATTAGTAAATATATATTAAATGAATGAATTAGTGAACGTGTTGCTTTCATGACAAAAGAAAAAATAATTTTAAGATCTACCTGTAAGAAACATACTTTCTAATAAAGATCCCTTAAAACGTGCATCTCCATCCTTAAAATAAAATTGGCCAGAATTCTGAGAAAAATGTAGAATTTTCTACCTTCTGATGTTATATCCATTTTCCTAGCTCAGCAATAGTGGGTCTTAGATTCAAATGTGCTAGTTGAATACAGGACCTTATTATCTGGCATTGTACGTACTTTAAATGTCCTCATCCTTTTACCTATTGTGTGAAGGAAGAACAACATGAATATGACTGGGGAGGCTTCCTGTGTGGGCATTAGCTGGGACATCACAGATCAATTAGGTTCTTTTTTGTCTGCTCATATTGCCACTTTGCTAACTTTTTGGTTAGTGAGACAGACTTCTTGCCAGAACCTGGAATACCAAACCATGAGACATAAACCACGCAGAGGTGAGATGATCTCAGGATAACTGGCTATAAGTACAATTTACATTTCTTCTATCCTTTTGGGAATTACGTTTCAGTGTATCTCTTTGTAGTAGATATAGTTCTCTGTAAAATGTACCTCTTGAGCAATGATTAAATTGAGGAAAATGGAAGGATGTTTGAGATTTTTCTTTTTTCTTTGTAGTTTAATGAAGTTTGGTCTATGAGATACACAGATACACATACAAACACACAAACAAGAGACAAATGGTGACCGGGAAGCTTTTGGAATAAGCCTGCATACTCTTATCATTAATTAAAATTTCTACTGGAAACATATAAGTATAGTCATATATCTTGTGCACTTGTATTTTTTACTTGCATTTGTTATTCCATTTAAGTACATAAAGCTCAGTAGATCTTTCTGTGCTTTTTTTGTGCCTCACTTTCCTCTCCTATAAAATGGCGATGCATAACTTTACAGTTTCTATCATACAGAGTTGTTGTGAGGATTAAAAAAAAATGCATATAAATACCTGGAATAGTACCCGGGACATAGTGAGTTATTATTATTACTGCTCTTATTGTTATTAGTATTATTATTTTAACCTAAAGGGAAAGTCTGTTTCTTTAGACAACTTAAAGAGAAGACAAGAGATAACTAGAAGCCTACTGTCATACAAATTGGTCAACCCAATATCGTACGTATTTATATTACTGTAATCTGTCAGGCAATCTGGATATCCTTAGGATGTTTATTAAAAATATAGGTTGTTTATGCACATTTTGACATTTATCTATTTTTACCATATGCATATATATATATATAAAACAATTGGGGATTTACCTTTATTCTATAAAAAGAAAAAAATGTATGAACCATGTGAGGTAGAATATGGATATTTCCCTTTTTATTTTTATAATTTTTTATTTTGTTGTTAACCATTTCCTAATCTCATGAGATTCTAAGATGACCATTTTATTCAAGATTTGTGGTAACTGCTGAAGTTCAGACTTGAATTGATCCACAGATGTCCACAAAATTTGGCATTTTAGTTCTCTATGACTCTGGTCTGACAGAGTGTGGAGTATATGTGATACTGAGAGAAGTGGAAACTTTCTGTGTGGAAACACTGAATGCCATTTGATCATTGGCTGTCTTTTTTCTGACATCGTCTCTCTGAGGCCAGTCGTACATTGCAGCAAGGACCTCCTAGTCTCAAAGCAGAAGCGAAAGGCCAGCAAAACAAGTGCATCCAAGCAGCGTTCTTGACCAAGCTTGTTCTCCTTTTGGTGAAATCTCAAGGCACAGACACAGGTATTATCAGTCAGTGTGGGTGTGCCTTTACTGTCATGCTGTTGAACAAAGAAGGATAAAGAAGGATTTGCTAGGGGTAAGCTATGTAGAAAGTTGCAAGGGTGTTGGATTATTGCAGGAAATAATTCACCCTGGGGTCCATGTTAATTAATATCCAATGTCAACCCTATTCTATAGGTGAAGACAAGAATGAATTAGGATGAGAATGGGTCAAAATATTTACTATGCAGAGTATGATTTTTTAAATATCCTCAAATGTTTGGGGGAATATTTAATTCTTTTTTAGGTAATATTAATCTGTGTTTTTTTTTCTCTCACTCCTATGGGTGCTACCCAACTGGTTAGCAATGAATTATGCAAAGCTTAAATTGCCTTATCCTAAAGTGAAATGTGATAGAAAAAGTTTGAGTGTTTGGATCATATGATTATTTTTCTATCAAAATAAATCCAGTTTTATATTACAAATTGTTTTCTTGTTATTTTGGTATACAGTTATTCAATTAAAAAGTAACTGAATAGAGCTTCCCTGGTGGTGCAGTGGTTGAGAGTCCGCCTGCCGATGCAGGGGACGCGGGTTCGT
>NC_041219.1:60089103-60094891 GCF_002837175.3 Physeter macrocephalus | reverse complement strand
CCTGTGCTCCGCAACGGGAGAGGCCACAGCAGTGAGAGGCCCGCGTACCGCAAAAAAAAAAAAAAAAAGTAACTAAATAAAGACCAGTTAGCTAGGAAAATATGTCCTTAAAACAGGATTTACCTTGTAATTTGGCACTGTGGTAGAAAGAATATTTATTGAAAAACAAATGGTAGTGTATTTAAACATTTTATCATTATTTGATGATTGTTCAAGTTTCCTCAAATTATAAAGTAATTAAATAGTGAAATATTACGATCTTTTAAGGACCAAGAATCAAATCTATTTAGGAAGACCAGTTACCTGGTTCTTTCTACAGAGTTACCAAAAACATTATTTTGTGAAAAGTGTTTCTCCTCTTTGGTCATTATTTATTTATTTATATTTCTAGGGAAGAGGGGTTATTATGCATTTTTTTGTGGAAGTGTTTATATAAATTAACTGTAGATGAAGGATCATATTTTTGGAATAATAGAAATGATTTATATAATATACATATTTGAACTAAATATACATTACATATAAAATGTTTTAATATATATTTATATATATTTATTTGAACTAAATACTATTATTTACTACCTATATGACCTTGGGAATATTATTTATACTCTTTGATGCTCCATGTCTCTTGTCTATAAATTGGAAAAAGTCATGGCTGTGTAGTGTTGCTGTTAGAATTACAAGTTATGCCTCAGTTGTTTGATGTTATTTCCTAAACTGCCTTTCCTTGAATCCCACAATTTCTGCCTTTTTCTCACACTCTAAGAGAGGAGTCGTTAATCCAGTGATTATAAGATTCAAGGGGTAATAATAAACGACTGAAGACAAGGTGGCAGTTTGAGGAGTTTGTCAAGTTTGAGTGCGTGTGTCTGTCCTAAAGGGGGGGTTACTCTCTTTAGTATCAGAATGTAGTTGCCATTTGGGCATGATACAGGCAATAAGTGACCAAATAGAAATTTTCAAGAGAAGCTATCAATCTAGATTTTTATTTAAGTATGAAACATATGAATTCTTAAATTGTTGCAATGAATTCAATTATTTTAAAAACAGTACAAGCTTAACATAACATGCCGGTGAAATGTAATGGACCATTATTTAATCGTGTTGTAAGTCATCACAAAGAGAAATTTTAAAAATACTTTTTTTCTGATATTCTCAGATCAATGGTTACTTGAAATCACTTATTTCAGATTATCATGCTTATCATTCATTTAGCTCTCTCTATTATTTCATGATGAAAGTTGCCATTTTTCAGTGCTATTAATTATGCCTTATTCAACATTGCAAAGGATTCTTGCTGTGTTCTTTGCCTTCAGCCCTCAGAAATGAGCCAGGAGAAAGTGATATATATGGAGCCAAAATTCCTGTATTCAAAGAAACGGAAGGACAAAAGATATCAAACTCACAAAAGGAGAAGTAAAGTTTTTTCTGTTTGTTTTCCTGTTTTCTGAAAATGTTATATAATGCTAAGTAAGAAAAAAATGAAATCACGATAATTGTATCCATATATATTTGATATTATATGCCTGGTTCTTTATGTACCGAGGGATATATTTAAATGTAATAGTAATGAGATTTGTGGTCACAGTAAATAGTGATACTAATTTTAAACTCCAGAACAAATTTCCATTTTGTTCTACTTCTGTGGGTTTTGCTATGCTTATTATGTATATTTTGCTTTTTGATTTTGTACAGAATGTCCATGGCATGTCATTGCAATAATCCTGGGAGTTGTATGTTTTTTTCTCCTACTGGCAATCACAGGCTTAGGGTATATGTGTGAGTATCAGATACAGACATTTCTTACGAGAACAATGAACCAGGATGAAAAATGAGGTATCACAGCTACTGAACCTCTGCTGGTATAAAGTTATATAGAAATGTTAGTGATCACGATGGTGTTGATGATAATATTGATGATGATGATTTTATCATTTTGCTATCACTTAGTTTTTTGGGGGTTTTTTTGCGGTACGCGGGCCTCTCACCGTTGTGGCCTCTCCCGATTTTATCATTTTGCTATCACTTAGTTTTTTGGGGGTTTTTTTGCGGTACGCGGGCCTCTCACCGTTGTGGCCTCTCCCGTTGCGGAACACAGGCTCCGGACGCGCAGGCTCGGCGGCCACGGCTCACGGGCCCAGCCGCTCCGCGGCACGTGGGATCCCCCCGGACCGGGGCGCGAACCCGCGTCCCCTGCATCGGCAGGCGGACTCGCAACCACTGCGCCACCAGGGAAGCCCTATCACTTAGTTTTTATGCCACATAAAAGAGTGTGACAAAAATTTTATGCCACACAAAATAGCACAAAAATTTTGCTGATTATACAGTGCTGTTTATATACGTAGTCAAACTTGTTTTTCAAGTAAGATGGGGTTTTCCATATGATCAGAGAATTGGGAAAGTATTTATTTGAATATTATATCTCTTATCATAGTGTGGTAAAGCTTAAATCACAAAGGAAAATAAACTTGATTGCCGCCAGCCGCGGCGGGTCCTCAAAGTGCAGCAACAGTCGACGAGAGGGGGTAGGGAACGGAAAGCACCAAGGTATGGAATCAGAAGGGCACAAACAACTGATGGTTGCAAGGCAAATTTATTAACAGAGCACAGTCATATATATACCCCTAAAGCAGGGACTTTGCACAGTCACTGTGCCCTAAGGCGGAAACTTTGTATAAACATTGTTCTATAGAACTGGTTTTTCGTCTCGGCTCAGTCGCTACCATATCTGCCTCAGCGGGTTTATGGCTTGTTCCACAAAGGCACCAACTTCCCCTCCAGGGTTGCTTTTCCTAGCTTTAGGGAACAACCAGGGACTCTCAGTATCTGAGCAGGTCCCTGGAGCGATCTGGCCAAAGGCCATCTCCTTTTTTACGGTCATACCATAAAGTCCAGGACGCATACCAAGGAGAGTACAATCGGGCCCTGAGGCTTAGGAGGGTCTTAATGGCGCATTCCTCAGAGGGCAATGCTCGCCACACTTGATCTATTTTCTATATTATTAAATGTTATCAGTTTTCATATAGTTCCTATCAATTTTCAAAAATTTGTAAACAACACTTTCAACAACTTTTTCCTCATGATTATTAATTCTTTGGTTCATTAATTCAACAAATAATTTTTGAGTATCTTTTATGGATCAGGAACTATGTATGGCACCAAAGATGCAGAAATTTTAAAAAAGTCATTTCGCAGTGAGCTCAGTTTAAAGGGACATATTTTTTAAAAATGACCAGTGTTTAAAAGGAAATATTATTAGTGTAAGGATAACGGCATGAAGATATCAGGTGCATGGCATACAGCATGCTAAGGTCAGGAAAGCACTCCTGCAGGAGATAATAATTGATAAGATGCAAAGGGCAGGTAAGAATTAATTAGGAGGCTCAGAGTAGAGAAGACTCATCCAGGTAGAGAATAACATGAGAAAAAGACAGATTTACATGTTTATTTCTGGGCAAATAAAAAAAGTAGCTGGAAATACTTTTGGCTAGGTATGTAACTTCATGAAAATCTTTTGTACCATGTTAAGAAATCTTAAATTTGCCCTAAAAACAAAGGAAATGATTGGAATATCTTACATGAGGGAAAAACATGACTCATGTCACATGAGCAGATATGGATTCTGGAAAGGCCAGTCAAGGTGGACTGGAAAGTGAGTAGGGGGATAAGACAGAAGATTGTTTCAGGAACCAGGGTTAGTGACAAGGACTGTCTGAATTAGCATCATGAAAGAAGCAATGAAGTGTAGGCAAAATATATGAGACATAGTCAAGATGTAGAATCGCCAGGATGTGCCTTTGATTGAATGAGTGAAGGAGAAAAGGGAATTGGTGATACCATTTAGTATCAGGCTTCAACACCTTGGTGACGATATTCCAGCGAATGTAATGGAAAACACAAGAACATTAGGCTATCCTTTGGGTGCGTTTTTTGTTTTTTAATAATGGTAGGGTTTGGGGTTCTGGGGCATATCAGTGTTGATGACCAGAAAGAATTAGATTGGTCTGTGTCTTCAGAGTGAGCTTTTGGAAGTAGACACGGACCATCAGCATGCGTATGGTAGGATTAAATGTCTGGGGATAAAGAGTGATGCTTCGATTAGCGATATGAATTGCAGATTCATCAATTATGACAAGTATTTGAAAAGCCATGGAAAGCCTTGTAAAACCAGGGTGAATAGATTATGTTAGAGGAGAACGGGTCAGGAGAATGATTGTCAGGATAAATCAACCTTTAGAAGTAGGTGAAAGATGAATAAACAGTGAAAAAAAAATGATGCTTTGGTTAGACAAATAAGAGGGAGTCCAAAACAGTATGCCATCATAGAGAGTGGGTTAAGATAGCTAATTGTTCCAAATAGTACAGGAAGCTCAAGTAATATAATGGTCAAAAGTATTTTTATTAAATTTGGCAAGAGAGAGACCACGAAGGATATTTGCTCAAGTAGATTCAGTGGAATGGTGGGTATGGTCAAATCCAGATTACAATGGCTAAAATTTATTCAGAGATTAGGAGGCAGAGACAGTGAATACAGAAAATTATTTTTGAAAATTATGGCTAAGCAAAGAGTTTACCAAGTGTTGAAAGTGTGTGGGGGGCCACACGATCTCTTATACATTGTTAGAGGGAAGTATATAAAGACCTAGCTAGAGTTTGGGATAACTAACAAACAAATTGACTAATGAAATAAATGAAAAGAAGTTCTTGGAGCAATGTTGAGAGAGTGTTTCATGATATGCCTGCCGTATCAGTAAACAAAGGACGTGTCACGGTCCTCAGCGATTGCAGCCACAGCCTAGGGTGAGCCGGTGAGGCCTGAGGGAACTCCGGAAGGAAGGAATACCTGCCATCTAGCAGCCATCAGACTGCACCCACTCCCTATGGGGAGCCCCGAGGAAACTCAGGATGTGAAAGCACAGGATAGTGGCCCTAGATAGCTGAGGTGCATATCAAAGAAATGATTTCAGTGAGCCCAGAATCTTGCATCTTCCCATACACCGACAAGTGCTAAATTCCTCAACTTGATGTATAGTTTTCTTTAATTAACAGTAATCTCTTGACATTCGAAATATTTGTTTTTGTTGCAAAAATCCTTTGTATTCTGGCTCCCCGCTCACCTCCTTGGAGCAGTTTTCTCAGGGTTCCTTGAGAGGCTGCCTTCCGGGCTTGAGGTCCTAAAAATTCCACCTGAGTAAAACATAATTCTCAACTTTTAGGTTGTGAATATATATTTTTTCAGCTGACACAGACTAAGGGTGAGAGTTTCAGACTTGTTTAGGGGAAGCAAACATTTTTTTTTCGGAGACGGATGGATGGATACCTGTGTAGTTATACAAGGAGAAGCAAGAAGGTGAGGGGAATTTATGCTTGATGGTGACTGTTTCTACGTGAAGTAGCAGATGAAGCCATCTCCTGAGAAGGAGAGTCAGGAGGTGCCAGGAGATATTTTAGGAAAAGATTAATGTTGGAAGCCAACCCGGAGCCTCTGTGCCGTGACGGGGTCATGGAACAACACCAAGACAGCGCTGCAGGGCAGTGCTGCGCCCAGGAAGCTGACTACATCTCTTCTGATCTGTTTTGTAATTTTGTGCTTCTGCCTTGAAAAAGTACATGGGGGATTTGCCCCCTGTCCCAAGCTTAACCGTGTAAAACATCCTCTTCCCCCTCCCAAACCAAAACCTACGAATTGGAACTTTTTAACAACAGCCCCTGGCTGGTGGGAGAAAAAACAAACACCTGGAATTGTAGGGTTGTTTCTATGGAAAACACCTATAACAAAAAAACA
>NC_041219.1:60086127-60087215 GCF_002837175.3 Physeter macrocephalus | reverse complement strand
TTGGGTCATTTGTAGAGATGTGGATGGAACTAGAGTCTGTCATACAGAGTGAAGTAAGTCAGAAAGAGAAAAAAAATATCGTATATTAACGCATATATGTGAAATCTAGAAAAATGGTACAGATGAACCTATTTGCAGGGCAGGAATAGAGATGCAGATGTAGAGAATGGACATGTGAACACAGTGGGGGAAGGGGAGTGTGGGATGAATGGGGAGATTAGGTTTGACATAAATACACTACCGTGTGTAAAATAGATAGCTAGTGGGCACCTGCTGTATAGAACAGGGAGCTCAGCTCGGTGCTCTGTGGTGACCTAGATGGGTGGGATGGTGGGGAAGGAGGGGACATATGTATACATATAGCTGTTTCACTTCATTTTACAGCAGAAACTAACACAACATTGTAAAGCAATTATACTCCAGTTTAAAAAAAAGTAGCACTCTCAGTTCTTTTCCCACGGGTATTCAATGAATCCATTATAAAATTATACTAAAAAGAGCCCAATCCTTTAGGTTAGCCCTAAATGAAAATACTAAATGCTAAATGAAATAGTGAATACTAAATTTCGCAAACTTTGAAATCCTTATTTGAAGAGTAGATGGCATAAAAACCAGTTAGTATGTTCTTTATTTCCAGTCTATATTCTCTGTTTTGTAAATGTTGATTACTGTTTTACAAACTTTAAATCATAAGTATAGCAAGTTATGGTTATATATAAAAATCCATTTTAGGTTCTGACACTTCAGAATATTTTAACCTTACATTTTCTCTGATTGTACTTTCATTTAGTCGACATCGTTAATTTTGTAATTCTGAAATAGAGTAAATGGTCATAATAAAGTGACCTATTAAAGCCATTCACAATCTTAATTTTATAGTACGGCTTGAAGATTTTCAGACAGATTTTAAGTGCAATATACAAGGTACAGGGGCTTCCCTGGTGGCGCAGTGGTTGAGAATCCGCCTGCCGTTGCAGGGGACACGGGTTCGTGCCCAGGTCGGGGAGGATCCCGCGTGCCGCGGAGCGGCTGGGCCCGTGAGCCATGGCCGCTGAGCCTGCGCGTCCGGAGCCGTACCGCAAAAAAAA
>NC_041219.1:60065763-60081743 GCF_002837175.3 Physeter macrocephalus | reverse complement strand
TTGCATAGCAAAGGAAACTATAAACAAGACAAAAAGACAACCCTCAGAATGGGAGAAAATATTTGCAAATGAATCAGTGGACAAAGGATTAATCTCCAGAATATATAAACAGCTCATGCAGCTCAATATTAAATCAAACAACCTAATCAAAAAATGGGCAGAAGCCCTAAATGACATTTCTCCAAAGAAGACGTACAAGAGGCCAAGAGGCACATGAAAAGATTCTCAGCATCACTGATTATTAGAGAAATGCAAATCAAAACCACAATGAGGTATCACCTCACACCAGTCAGAATGACCATCATCAAAAAATCAACAAACAGTAAATGCTGGAGAGGGTGTGGAGAAAATGGAACCCTCTTGCACTGTTGGTGGGAATGTAAATTGATACAGCCACTTTGGAGAACAGTATGGAGGTTCCTTATAAAACTAAAAATAGAACTACCATATGGCCCAGCAATCCCACTAGTGGGCATATACCCTGAGAAAAACATAATTCAAAAAGATACATGTCCCAATTTTCATTTCAGCACTATTTACAATAGCCAGGACATGGAAGCAACTTAATGTCCATCGACAGATGAGTGGATAAAGAAGTGGTACATATATACGATGGAATATTACTCAGCCATAAACAGGTACAACATTGGTCATTTGTAGTGATGTGGATGAAACTAGAGTCTGTTATACAGAGTGAAGTAAGTCAGAAAGAGAAAAAAAATATCGTATATTAACGCATATATGTGAAATCTAGAAAAATGGTACAGATGAACCTATTTGCAGGGCAGGAATAGAGATGCAGATGTAGAGAATGGACATGTGAACACAGTGGGGGAAGGGGAGTGTGGGATGAATGGGGAGATTAGGTTTGACATAAATACACTACCGTGTGTAAAATAGATAGCTAGTGGGCACCTGCTGTATAGAACAGGGAGCTCAGCTCGGTGCTCTGTGGTGACCTAGATGGGTGGGATGGTGGGGAAGGAGGGGACATATGTATACATATAGCTGTTTCACTTCATTTTACAGCAGAAACTAACACAACATTGTAAAGCAATTATACTCCAGTTTAAAAAAAAGTAGCACTCTCAGTTCTTTTCCCACGGGTATTCAATGAATCCATTATAAAATTATACTAAAAAGAGCCCAATCCTTTAGGTTAGCCCTAAATGAAAATACTAAATGCTAAATGAAATAGTGAATACTAAATTTCGCAAACTTTGAAATCCTTATTTGAAGAGTAGATGGCATAAAAACCAGTTAGTATGTTCTTTATTTCCAGTCTATATTCTCTGTTTTGTAAATGTTGATTACTGTTTTACAAACTTTAAATCATAAGTATAGCAAGTTATGGTTATATATAAAAATCCATTTTAGGTTCTGACACTTCAGAATATTTTAACCTTACATTTTCTCTGATTGTACTTTCATTTAGTCGACATCGTTAATTTTGTAATTCTGAAATAGAGTAAATGGTCATAATAAAGTGACCTATTAAAGCCATTCACAATCTTAATTTTATAGTACGGCTTGAAGATTTTCAGACAGATTTTAAGTGCAATATACAAGGTACAGGGGCTTCCCTGGTGGCGCAGTGGTTGAGAATCCGCCTGCCGTTGCAGGGGACACGGGTTCGTGCCCAGGTCGGGGAGGATCCCGCGTGCCGCGGAGCGGCTGGGCCCGTGAGCCATGGCCGCTGAATATATATATATATATATATATATATATATATAAGACACAAAAGAAAGAAATACTTCTGTACCAGTTGAGGATCACTCAGTTTTACCACCTAGTACAGATAAGTATCACCCTTTCTTATCGAATCAATTTTATGGATTATAGTTAATTGAACACGACACTTACAAAATAAGAAGTGTTATGCAAGTTCACGTACCTGACACACACTGAGGCCAAACTGAAACTTCGGAATTTGGAGCAGAGACAGGTTTATTGCAAGGCCACGCAAGCAGACGAGGTGGCTCCTGCCCTAAAAACCCTCGAGCTCCCCGAAGGGTTTCGGCAAAGCATTTTTAAAAGCCAGGTGCGGGGCGGGGGATGGGTACGTGGTCAGATCGTGCACAGTTCTCTGATTGGCTGATGATGAGGTAACAGGTGGTGTCGCCGGGGTTAACTTCATCAGTCCTTAGGCTCCAGGAGGCCTGGGGCTACGTGCTCATGGTCACCAAGTAGTTAACATCTTCCATTTGGTGGGGGGTTTCACATCTGCAAAACAACTCAGGAAATTTGCATCAAATACTATTATCTAGGTACTCAGAGAGGAGCTAAAGCAGAGGACATGGGGGAAGGCCTGTCCCAGGTTGGCCCCATAGGGTCCTGCTTCATTACAGAAGCTTCTGTTAGATTATTATATTGATTTGAGGATTTTGTGCTTGTGGATGAATTTTTCCCAATATATAATTGATCCCTTGGAATTAATACTATTTCCATATATTTACTTTGATGGATTTCTTCCTTCAGGGAGAACTGCTCCATTTTTTTTTTTTTTTTTTTTTTTTTGTGGTATGCGGGCCTCTCACTGTTGTGGCCTCTCCCGTTGCGGAGCACAGGCTCCGGACGCGCAGGCTCAGTGGCCATGGCCCACGGGCCCAGCCGCTCCGCGGCATGTGGGATCCTCCCGGAACGGGGCACGAACCCGCGTCCCCTGCATCGGCAGGCGGACTCTCAACCACTGCGCCACCAGGGAAGCCCAGAACTGCTCCATTTTGCTGCAGTTTATTTGTATCTGAGAAGTCAAGATTTCATAATCTTAAACGGCCTTGGGTCTGTGAGAGACAGTCTCTGACTCAACAGTACTCTTACCTTCAGAATTTGGCAGGAGAGCTGTTCCTAACATACGAGTTCGGGGATGCAGGGTAATCACCTACTGTCTGATCAATCAGTCTAAGCAATGAAGTACAGAAAAAGTACAGGTCTCTAAATGATCTTGAGGTTGTGGATGACGGTGGGTTTTGTTTTCAAAATAAAGGCCATGACACATGTCAAGGAAAATGGTCCTGCTGTGGAAAAAACTGTTACTATTTTTCAAAAGAAGAGAAATGTTGGAGTGAGAGTAAGAAGTCATGCCAAGACCTGGGTTCTAATCTCATTAAGACTGATGACCAAAAGGAGCAGGTATGTTTACTAAACCTGAGTACGTGCTTTAAGAGAAGTTCATATGTGTTAGGATGATTGTGTAGGCTTTCTTCCAATATTATTTGGCCAATTTCGTTTGAAGCCCTTGTACGGATAGGTGTAGATTTACCTGCAGAGGAGGGGACATAGGTGTAACAGAGACCTGGAAGAATCATTTTTGAAACCAAGAGAAATAGCTTTTCTGTGGGTGTTGGGGCCATGGAATGATTTTCAGTCTTTTGATTATGTGTGTTGCATCTTGACATTTTAGTATACATCAGACCGTTCAGTATTTAGCCTCTTGGGGCTAATTCGGGGCAAAAGAAAAACTACCTTCTATGATATGAGCAATCTAAAAGAGACAACATCTCGGGCTTCTCTGGTGGCGCAGTGGTTGCGCGTCCGCCTGCCGGTGCAGGGGGACCGGGTTCGCGTCATTTTTGAAACCAAGAGAAATAGCTTTTCTGTGGGTGTTGGGGCCATGGAATGATTTTCAGTCTTTTGATTATGTGTGTTGCATCTTGACATTTTAGTATACATCAGACCGTTCAGTATTTAGCCTCTTGGGGCTAATTCGGGGCAAAAGAAAAACTACCTTCTATGATATGAGCAATCTAAAAGAGACAACATCTCGGGCTTCTCTGGTGGCGCAGTGGTTGCGCGTCCGCCTGCCGATGCAGGGGAACCGGGTTCGCGCCCCGGTCCGGGAGGATCCCACATGCCGCGGAGCGGCTGGGCCCGTGAGCCACGGCCGCTGGGCCTGCGCATCCGGAGCCTGTGCCCCGCAACGGGAGGGGCCACAACGGAGGGAGGCCCGCGTACCACAGAAAAAAAAAAAAAAAAAGAGAGACAACATCTCATTGTATTGAATTCTATTCTTCCACCATCAGTATTTGGGAGGGATCACATTTCTAAGGAAGGATGAGTTTTTCACTTTCATGACCATGGAAAATATAGAATGAAAAATAAACAGAATGAATTTAGCTGGAACGATTCTTCAAAAATGATTTTTGTTTTACTCATAATCCTGAATGACAGAGGAAGCTTCCCTTTCCTGGAAGAGAAAATCTAGATCACATTTGCCATCACTTATAAGGTTTGGGAACATAAAGCCAATCTAACAGATATTGTAGATTTCCTTCTAATGATTCAATTTAGGCCCTGAGCTTCATTTACGATATTTAGTCCCAGCAATGTTATTTCTATTAGTGTCTTATAAAGCATGGGTTAAAGCCCTATGTTTTCTTGTTTATAAAATTTATATTATCAAAATAATATGAATGAGTCATTCTTTACTATAAAAACCTGAATGAACTAAGTAGTAGAATATGAAGTCAAAGAAATACAAATATCCAGGTACAGATTACAAGTTCCTGATCAATTTAAACCTCAGTTGTGATCAATCAGTTCCTAAATGATATGAATTTTATTTTACTCTCAGGAGTTTAACTTTATTTTAATCCACATTTTTCTTGTAATTTCCAGTTCTGTTCTCTTCAGTTTTATTCCTGCCATTGAAGTTTCTGGACTTAGAGCTTCAATGAATCTGCTTACTCCTGTTATCCCTGTATTTCCATGAACTCTTTTAGTTCCTTTGAAGTTTCTGAAAACTTTTGACATTGTTTAGAGTGAAAGCCATGATTCATACTCTGTTACCTCATTTGATCATAACCTTGCTGTCAGTATCTAAAACTGTACACTCTACACTCTGCAAACTCTGGGACAGACTTTGTCCTGAGACAGCATTACTCTCACAATAATGGTTTAAGATTTTTCAGTCTTTTGCTGCATTACAGAGCATAAGAATGTAATTAGAGCAGTGATTGAAATCCACTGATATTTGAAAACAGAGATTGGCTTTTATACATTTATGTATACATCTAACAACTAGCATTGAATTTTAGTGCTTTTTCAGAGACCTAGAAACAATAAAGTATATTTTTGATGTGCCTCTATAATACCCATACATTTTTCCTAGGCATTAAAAATAAACTATTAGGGCTTCCCTGGTGGCGCAGTGGTTGAGAGTCCGCCTGCTGATGCAGGGGACACGGGTTCGTGCCCCAGTCCGGGAAGATCCCACATGCCGTGGAGCGGCTAGGTCCGTGAGCCATGGCCGCTGAACCTGTGCGTCTGGAGCCTGTGCTCCGCAACGGGAGAGGCCACAACAGTGAGAGGCCCGCGTACTACAAAATAAATAAATAAATAAAATAAACTATTATAATATTCCTCTTACACAATTTAATTATGGTGTAAAAATATTGATGTGTGTGTGTGTGTGTGTGTGTGTATGTGTGAGAGAGAGACTGAGACAGAGACACTGCTTTTAAGAAAGAGAATTTATTGCTTCACATTTGCATCCATACAAAACTAATTGACGTGAGTAAGATATACCAATTGGAATAATGATTACAGATAATTAACAATATTTTATATTAAAGGTGCTTCAGACACTGCACGAATTATTTTAGTGCACAAAATCTCCAAAACAGGTAGTATGATTCCCATTTTATAGACAAGGAAAATGCTTAAGAAAGTTGATTTGCTTAAGTTTACATTCAAGTAAATGGGATGACTTGTTTTAAAACTTGTAGGTATAGTTTCTTCATTTTCACTGCTGCATAATATTCCATAGTACACATATACTCTACCCATAGTCTAGATGATGGGAATTTGAGGTGTTTCCAGCTTTTGTTGTTATGAATTGTCCTTCATTAAACATTCTTAAGCATGTCTCTTTGCAAGATTTTTCCATGTGTCCTATATTTTCTTTATCATAAATCACCCTAGGAGTGGAATCATTGGGTAATTGGGTATGTAAAAGTTCAATTTTATATAATAATTCCAAATTATTTTTCATTATAATTTTAGCAACAGTTTTATTTGTTTTGTTTTGTTTTCGCTGCATGTGGGATCTTAGTTCCCTGACCAGGGATTGAACCCATGTACCCTGCAGGGGAAGCATGGAGTCCTAACCACTGGACCACTGGGGAAGTCCCTAGCAACAGTTTTAAAGATACCTTTGCTCTCTACCATCCCACAAACTTGGTGTTGTTATTCTTATTTTTTGCCAATTGAATAGCTGTCAATATATCTTTGTAGTTTTGACTTGCATTTCCCTGATCTCTAGTGAGCTTGTCCCTTCTCCACATTTACTGGCTACATGTTTTATTTATTTGAAATATAAGTTCTTCATTTTTGCCCATTTTTTTCTTATTGCATAGTTTCGTTTTCTTACAGATTTATAGGGATATTTTATTTGTTCTTCAAACTAAATCACTACAGATATCTGCAGATTTCAGGCTTGTCTTTTTATGTTTTTTCAGGTATCTTTTGATGAAGAGAAGTTTTATGTTTAGAGCAGTCATCCTTACCTATGTATTCTGTTATACATGGTGATTTTTTTTTTAAAGTCCATCACGTCCCTTCCTTTATATCTTTCATCCAGCCATGAAGAATCGAGTGATTCGTTCATGAGGCCTTTCCACTTTCGTTTCTTCTCTTCACAATGAAGAAATTAGTGCCTGCTCTATTTATCATAGGGGCATTTGAAGACAAATATACCCAGTATTTTATGAGAATTTCCTGTAGCAAAGTGTTATTGTTGATATTATGAATAATGCTAGTGATTCTGATTTTCCCACGGACCTTCATTCAGTCAAAAATAAAATACAATCATTGGGTTGGCTTAGAGAGAAGAGGAGCTAATCATCCCTGGATGTGGCTGGATGGCACTAATGCTTCTAAGCATCTGTAAGTTTTTATTTTATAGTCTCCCTC
Organism: Physeter macrocephalus; assembly: GCF_002837175.3. Taxonomy (NCBI): domain Eukaryota; kingdom Metazoa; phylum Chordata; class Mammalia; order Artiodactyla; family Physeteridae; genus Physeter; species Physeter macrocephalus. The sequence goes on along the minus strand of NC_041219.1, from coordinate 60,074,831 downwards.
CTCCCTTTCATTCTCAGTACCTGATCCATAGATTACAGGTCAAGAACAGGAAATGATCCTTGGGGACTTAGGGAACATCTTTAATTCCAGTTGATCTCACTCCTCAGACTGGCAACCAAATGCAAATCTCAGGCCCCAAATAATCAGACCAAAAGAGCGTTATTTCTTCCTGCATTCTTTGGCAGTAGGAACGAATGATAATAAACCAAATATGCCAAGTAACTTATATAGCATATTAGAGGGTGATAAATGCTATGGAGTGATATGCAGCCCAACACATTTTGCTCTATCACAAAATACCTTTTTGTGTGTGGAGGTAAAAAGAAGAGATTTCAAGGTTCTTGGTCAGCAATTGTAAGAATAGTTGTCAGTAATTTTCATGGGGTATATCTGGAATTCAGTTTTAGATAGAGGGTGGATAAATATATTAAACATTTAGTTATCCACAGGATGTCACATGGGCATTTTGGTACATGCTTATCAAGTTCAAGTGAGAGGTCTGTTCATGCATCAGTGCAGAGACAGTGTTAGTACTATGAGGCTGGAAGTGGTCATCAGGAAATCTAAGGTCACACACACACACACACACACCACACACACACATAAGTAAGTGCATGTAAAAACTAATGAGGGAATGAGGTCAGAAAGATGGCTGGGTAGGAAATTCCAGGCCCTAATTTCCCCCATGGAACCACTGAATAAACAACTACACATGAACCAAAATAGCCTTTGAGGATTCTAGATACCAGTTAAGGAACTGCAGCAACCAATGTGTAACCTGAAAAAGCTTCATTCATAATGACAGGAGATTTCATGGCCTTTGTTTCACCTCCTCTCTAGTGCAGCACAGAATGGTTAGAAGGAAACTGACAAATTCCTGGATTCTCCCTTGAGACAGAAGGAAAAACATGGCACTTGCTTGTAAAGTCCTAGTTTGTCTGGAGGCTGCGGCAGGAACTGGTTTTCATCTCACTTGTCTCAGAGCAATGATGAGAATTGCACACAGTTTGGACACCTGGCTGGTATAATAGTGGCAGGCATTGTGGTGCTTTAGAGCTACAGGAGCTCTGCAAAGCCACGAGCTCGCTCCTGGGGACAAGTGATTATGGCAGCAGAATGCTATAGAAATCCAAGGCAACTGAGAAGATGGAGTGGTAAAACTCTTAGGGAAATTAAGACATTTAAAAAGCAGCCACATATATAGGAAACTAGAATAAAAACACACAGACAGAACCAGAAAAGACACATTACCAGAAAAGGTTGAGAGAACTCTGGTGCTTTATGTCTGACTAATTAGTGAAGGTTTTCCTTTGAACGAAGCTAGTCTGTAAATACAGGGAGAGGTGATTGTTTTTTCATGGCTCAAATCTCAGTAATAGTTCACAAGGCATACAAAGAAACAGGGAATCATGGTCCACTCAAAAGAACAAAACAAAAAATTCAGAGACTAAGTTAAAGAAAGGTAGGCCTCTGATTACTTGCAAGAAATGTAAGAAAACTAAAAAAAAAAATGATGCTCAGTGAGCTAAAGGAGAATAGTGACACATATCTAAAACTAAACAAGATCAAGGAAAGGGCTTATGAACAAAATGAGATTATCAATAAACATACAGAAATCATAAAAGTAACAAATTCTAGAGCTTATAAATATAATAACTGAATTTAAAAATGAACAAGAGGAATCAATAACAGAGTTAATTATATAGAAGAAAGAATCCTTGAACTTAAAGACAAGTCATTTGAAAGAGTTAAGTCTGAGGCAGAAAAAAAATAAGGAAAAGTGAACAGAGCCTAAAGAATTTATGGAACACCATCAGTGAGACCAACACATAGATTATGAGAGTCCGAGAAAGAGAAGATAGAGAAAAAGGGACAGAAAGTTTAATTGAAAAAATAATGGCCAAAAAATTCCCAAATTTAAGGAAAGAAATAAATATAAGATACAAGTAGCTCAACAAAATCCAAGTAAAATAATCCAAAAAGATCCACACCAAGACATGTTATAATCAAGCTGTCTAAAGTCAAAGATAATCTTGGAAGCAACAAGAGAAAAGTGATTAATCAGATAAATACAAGGGAACCTCTGTAAGATTATCAGTAGATTTCTGATTAAAAAAAAAACAAATAACAAAATGATAATAGTACGTTCTTCCCTATCAGCTCTTACTTTAAATGTAAATGGATTATACTCCCCAGTGACATTATGTTGATTGCCTGAATGGATGAAAAAAATAGGATTGAAATATATGCTGTCTACAAGACTCACTTTAGATCTAAGGACATGCATATGTTGAAAATGAAGAGATGGAAAAAATATTCCATGCAAATAGTAACCAAAAGAGAGCAAGGATGTTTATACTAATAGCAGAAAAAATAGATTTTAAATCAAACACTATACAAGAGACAAAGAAGGACACTATACAATGATAAAGGAGTCAATTCACTGATTGATATATGTGATTCACAATTATAAATATATCAGAGCTACTATAGGTAAGCAAACATTTACAAAATTGAAGAGAGACATAGATCCACAATAATAACAGAAGACTTCATTACCCCACTTTCAATAATGGATAGAGCAACCAGACAGAAGATCAACAGGGAATAGAAGATTCAAACAACACTATAGATCAATTGCACCTAACAGGCATGGAAAGAATCTGCTACCCAACAAGAGCAGAATACTGTTTTCTCAAGTGCACATGGAACTTTCTCCAGGACAGAACACAGAATCTCAAGGGACCCATAGAGTCAAAACAATCTTGAAAAAGAAAAACAAAATTGGAGGTCTTCCACTTTCTTATTTCAAAACTTATCACAAAGTTACAATAATCAAAACAGTTTGGTACTGGCATAGAGACAGACATATAAGGCCAGTGGAATAGAATAGAGAGCCCAGAAATAAATTCTTGCATATACTGTCAAATGATTTTCAACAAAAATGTCAAGACCTTTATAAAATGGGAAAATGACAGTCTCTTCAACAAGAGTTGCTGGGAAAACTGGATATTCACCTGCAAAAGAATGAAATTTGACCTTTTTCTTACATCACATAAAAAATTAACTCAAGGGCTTCCCTGGTGGCGCAGTGGTTGAGAATCTGCCTGCCCATGCAGGGGACATGGGTTCGAGCCCTGGTCTGGGAAGATCCCACATGCTGTGGAGCAACTAGGCCCGTGAGCCACAACTACTGAGGCTGCACGTCTGGAGCTTGTGCTCCACAGCAAGAGAGGCTGCGACAGTGAGAGGCCTGCGCACCGCGATGAAGAGTGGCCCCCCGCTCGTCACAACTAGAGAAAGCCCACGCACAGAAACGAAGACCCCACACAGCCAAAAATAAATAAATAAATAAATAAAATTAAAAAAAAAAATTAACTCAAAATGGACCAGAGACCTAAATGTAAGACATAATGTTATAAAAATCTTAGGAGAAAACATAGGGGAAAATATTCATGACGCTGGATTTGGCAGTGATTTACTGGATATGACACCAAGGCTGTTAATTGGTGAGAGGGCAATTGACATGTGATGGATGAAGTGATGGATGAGGTTGGAGAGATAAGCAGAGGACTACTGTATATATATATAATCTCTTTAGATTTGAACACTATAAACAAATTTAGGTGTGTATTTTGTGGCTGCAGAGGTTTTTTTAATCTTTTATTTTGTCTTCTTCTTTCTTTTTTAAGGCAATACTTTTTATCCTTATTTGAAAGCTTAGTCTCCTAAACAAACTAGGAGTAGAGCACGTTTGGAAAAAGATGCTCAAAAGTGATCGTTTCCCTTTCCTTTTCCTGCCTCATCCGCCTTTACCACCTCCGCATGAGGAAGCTCTTCATTAATTGGTAACATTGAGGCAATGAGACCAAAGTCAGTTCTGAGAGACATTTAAAGGAATTGATAACTAAGGGACTTCCCTGGCGGCCCAGTGGTTAAGATTCCGTGCTTCCAATGCATGGGGTGCAGGTTTGATCCCTGATGGGGGAACTAAGATCCCACATGCTGCACGGTGTGGCCAAAAAATTAAAAAGAAAATTAAAAAAGGAATTGATAATTGATACCTGCTTTTGGGATTGTGGTGATGGCCTATCAACAAAACTTCACTTTTTATAGAGGCAAATACTCTGAGATATAAAAACTGAGATAAAGCATAAGCATTTTGCTTTTTCCCCCCTTATAAATCTTTACTTGGTCTTCCCTCTACAAAATGAATGAGGGAACAAATCTATGTTATAGATGTTGTATTTCTTACAAATTGAAGATTTGTAGCAACCCTGCATTGAGCAGGCCTATCGCACCATTTTTCCAACAATATTTGCTCACTTCATGTCTCGGTGTCACATTCTGGTAATTCTCACAGTATTTCAAACTTTCTCCTTATTATTATATTTGTGATCGTGATCTGTGAATAGTGATCTTTGATGTTACTATTGCAAAGATTACAAGTCGCTGAAGGCTCAGGTGAGGGGTAGCATTTTTTACCAATAAATTAAAGTATTTACATTGTTTTAGACAAAATACTATTCCACACTTAATAGACTACCGTAAAGTGCAAACATAACTTTTATATGTACTGGGAAACCAAAAAATTTGTGACACTTTATTGCAATATTCACTTTATTGCTGTGGTTTGGAACGAACCTGTGATATCTCTGGGGTATGCCTGTAATTGCATGCCTGGATGTGCATCCCTGTTAATCTTTTGAACAGAGGCATATCCATGTGTCTGAGATAAGAGTGTTAGTATTTATTTAGATTTTGAAGGAGACACTAGAAAGAATAACAATTTAAAATGTGTAATGAATCTCCCTACTTCGGGAGGTATTAAAAAGTTGACAATCAATGAACAAGATGATCTCATATCTCCATCTAGTCCTAAGATTCTGTGCTCTGTGTTTACAGAACGGTGATGCACTCTTTTATTAGTGATAAATGGGAAAATGATCATTGCTGCCAGTGGCAATTCAAGCTAATTAAATGGATCTGGCCCGCCACCTTGTGGCCAGGAGTGCAATAACGTAATTGTTTCCGGGCTTGGGGGCTGTCTGGCAAGTTGACTCATCAGCCTTTCACTCAGGTCAAAACAGCATCAGAGTCATTGCGGATGGAAGACGGTTGGCTTGTTTTCCTAAAAGTGTGAGAGAAGCCTCTTTCTAGAGCTTCCACTCATCTGTAGCAGAAATCTAGTTCATTTCATGGGATTGTCTTAGATTCTGCTGCACTGCAAGGATTAATGGAGAAAGAAATACAGATCTGGCAAGAATTATTCTAGGGCTGTCACTTACTAGGAAAATGAAGCAAATTCAGAAGAAAAGCTACAATTTCCAGAACTGGTACCAATGAGCTTGTTAGACAAAAAGCATCCAATTGAGTTGTTCAGAACCCTGGCTGCAGAGATCCCTTGAGGGGTTTGTAAAAAGTAAAGATGCCGAGACCCTCCCCTATGTCCCGATACTGAAGAGGGGCCCCTGGTTGGTATCAGCAGTTTTTAAAAACGCACTACGGATGCCAATGCAACCGGGATTGGAAACACCATGTACCTTAAACCCACTCAGTGGGATGGTTGGTAATTTTTTTTTTTTTTTAATTTATTTTGGGCTGTGTTGGGTCTTCGTTTCTGTGCAAGGGCTTTCTCTAGTTGTGGCAAGCGGGGGGCCACTCTTCATCGCGGTGCGCGGGCTTCTCACTATCGCGGCTTCTCTTGTTGCGGAGCCCAGGCTCCAGACGCGCAGGCTCAGTAGTTGTGGCTCACGGGCCTAGTTGCTCCGAGGCATGTGGGATCTTCCCAGACCAGGGCTGGAACCCATGTCCCCTGCATTGGCATGCAGATTCTCAACCACTGCGCCACCAGGGAAGCCCCGGTTGGTAATTTTAATTGAATGTGGTTATAAAAACCCAAGTTATTTTGTTCAAGAATAAACAAACAAACCCCCCTACATAACAGCAGTCATATGCAGATGATAACACACCAACGTTATCCAAAGTTTTAAAATAATTAGATTAAAAGAAACCCAAAATTTTTCTTGACTAGGCCCCAATAAATCTGTTCTATATCTATATATATGTATCCATCCCTAATGGTAGTCTCCTAGTTTTCATTCCTTTTTAAGCCTAGATACATTTTATTGTGGACCTTATTGTGAATTTCTCTCAGTGTTTGGCAAGAATAAATTCTACCTAGTGGTTCTAAAGATTCCATCTGTATACGGAAAACCTTGCTTAAAACGTAGTTTCCTGTATTTACCTCTCAGAAATTCACATGACTAAGTTTGAAGGAGTGATTAGAAACCTCCCATATTTAGCCACCAATCCAGACGAATCAGATGCTGGTAATTTCAGGCATCTCACAGAAATATTGCTTAGTCATATCACACAACTTGCTGATTCACTGAGGGTGTGGGGTGTGTTTTAGATAAGGAATGTTCAAATATTCTCTACTACAGTGACTTTCAAAGTGTGATCCTAGCATCAGTATCACCTGGGAACATCTTAGAAATTCACATTCCAGCCCCACTCTACACCTCTGGAATCAGAAACTCTAGGAGTGGGGGCTCCCAAAAATACTTTAACCAGCCCTCTAGGTGATTCTGATGCAATCTTCAATTTGAGAAGCCTCCTTGATGGCTTTTTGATGTAACTTCTCCTTGTTCTTAGAATTTTTTCCTCCCTCTCCTAACACATTTTCAGGAAGGAAGCATGCCCCATGCCTATATATCAATATAAGGGAAAGTGCATGGGATTTGAAATTACAAGACTTGGATCCCAGCTCTCTCAATTACTGGGGGTAAAACCATGCATAAGTGCTTTCACCCTCTGAGCATATTTCCTCACTAAAAACTAGAAAGGGAACATTTATCCAGGATAAAGAGTCACAACTATGCTTGAAGCTTTATCTCATTTAATCAACACCTACTGCTACAGTTGGCATTACTACTAATTCATAGATGAGGAAACAGAGAAGGGTGGCCATGCTTGTCTAACCCTGATCCATTGGACACAAACCTTTTGACAGTGTTTTCTCATCTGCAAAATGTGGATAATGACTCCAAGAGTGTGTTGTAAGGATTAAATAAGACAATGGAGTTGGAAAGGATTTGGAAAAGGTAAACGTATGTTTTATGTATTATCTTAGCAGTTTGGTGGGTTGTGTGGAATCAACACGCCCAAATCTTCAGCTAAGGGAAACCAACAGCTAAAAAATGTAAAGGAGAAACCAGAGGTTCCTTCCAGGTGGCTCCGTGATTTGATAACTTAGAGTTCTCCTTGTCTCAGGCTTCCTAGGTGATCTGGGGTGGAGCCAGGTGCAGCTCTGCTGGTCAAAGGGCAAGAACAGAGGCCTTGCCCATCAAGGAACACAGAGAGACATCTTTTCCTTTTCTTTCTTTCTATTTTTTTTTTTTTTTCAGTTTTTATTGGAGTCTAGTTGATTTACGATGTTGTGTTAGTTTCATGTGTACAGCAAAGTGAATCAGTTATACATATACATGTATCCACTCTTTAGAGAGATACCTTTTCTGTTTTTTGCCCTGAAGGATGGGCTTAAGCCATCAATACTTACAGAGACCAGTTTTCAATTTTCAGAAGAGCCTTGCTAATGAGAACCCTGTAACTATTTTGAGGAGCTTAAAAAAAAAAGCCATCTCTGCCTGCTGCCCTCTCAGCTGAATATCCTGCCACAGCCTGAAGCAGACGGCTTGGGCCACCAGCCCTGCCTGCTGGGACCACGGCAGCTGTGTCCATCAGGACTGCAGCAGGAGGGGCCACTTCCCAGCAAGAAATGCCTGCAGGTGTGTCTCACTAGAAAAAGCCAAGCGTCTTCTTCAGTGTTCTCGGAGGAACCATAGCTCAACACAGACCCCTGCCTACAGGGAATGCTACATTTTTTTTTCTTTCTTTTTTCTCCTATTGAATGTTCCCTGATATACTTCTCTTGCCAAATAAATGGATTTCTAATTGTATGTTTCAAGTAGAAGACAAATGAGTAAAAGCTGAAGATAGAACCGTGGTTAGTAGTTTGACTGTTCATGTTTGAGGAACAACTTACGAGGAATAAGAGAGAATGAGGTAGGTACTTATATCTTGTAAAAAACATCTCTAATTCTATTGGCTCTGTTTCTCTGGAGAACCTTAACTAATATAGTGAGACAAGTATTCAGATAAATCTGTGGAAAGTCTTGAGGTTATAAAAATCCTGGTGAGTTTGAGGATCTGAGAGAGCCACTAAAGCTACAGCATAAACAGCAAAGGGCAGAGCTGGTTACAGAAGCAAGGAGCAAACAGTGAGGAAGTAACTTACCAATTTATGTTCTCTTCTAGTTGACTTTGAAGGTTTAATTTTGCTTCCAAGGATGCCTCTGCTAGCTAATTTTGAGATTTGTATTTAATATGCATGATATGGAAAATGCCCCATCTGCTTTAGTCTCTCTTGCTGTATTGTACTGTATGGTAGTTTTAGATTCAATAAAAATGTACTAAGAACTTGCACTGGGACATAAAGATGAACTGAACGTAATCCAGGTCTTAAGGAACTCAAGACAATAAAGGAGAGAAACACCTAAAGGAAAAGTTACAGTATTTTAGGATTAACACCACTCTAGTAGAACTATGTACAAAACTATGAGAGGCAGGTATTATTCTAATTTACTGATGAGGAAATTGAAAGTCGTAAAGTTAACCTTATAAAAGTAACTGGTATATTTATACAGAGCTACAAGTAGAGCAGGAAAATCTCATCTTTATTTTGGATGGCCATGTACCTGTCTAAGAAATCTATTACTATGGGAGAAGAGGAAAATGGATGCTGGGGAGGGAATAACAAGCCGTCTCTGCTGCATCTTTTCTTTTTTTTTTTTTAAAACGCAATTAACAATCTAAAGATATTTTTTATATTTATCATGTAAACATACACAATATATAACTATGCAAAGAGATGATAAAATTAAAGCTATTAACTTTAGGTCTAAAATACAACTGTCAACATATTAGATTTTAAAATTGTGTTTGAGTGTATATATGTCTAGTGGAATTTGTCATCTTTTTTTTTTTTTTTTTTTTTTTTTTTTTTT
>NC_041219.1:60057748-60065480 GCF_002837175.3 Physeter macrocephalus | reverse complement strand
TTTTGCGGTACGCGGGCCTCTCACTGTTGTGGCCTCTCCCGTTGCGGAGCACAGGCTCCGGACGCGCAGGCTCAGCGGCCATGGCTCACGGGCCCAGCTGCTCCGCGGCACGTGGGATCCTCCCAGACCGGGGCGCGAACCCGGTTCCCCTGCATCGGCAGGCGGACGCGCAACCACTGCGCCACCAGGGAAGCCCTGTCATCATTTTTGTTGTTCAACAGATGTTTAATGTGTGCATGCATATATGTGTATGTGTATATACACAAACATGGATCATACATCTATAGATATGTGTATGGTGGGGCTGAAACTGCCCATTTAAGGAGACCTGGTCATTTGGAAAATGGTACTGCTGCATCCTTTAAGACTCAACTCTTTTTTTTTTTTTTAATTTATATATTTATTGATTGATTGATTTTTGGCTGTGTTGGGTCTTCGTTGCTGTGCGAGGGCTTTCTCTAGTTGTGGCAAGCGGGGGCCACTCTTCATCGCAGTGCGCGGGCCTCTCACTGTCGCGGCCTCTCTTGTTGCGGAGCACAGGCTCCAGACGTGCAGGCTCAGTAGTTGTGGCTCACGGGCCTAGTCGCTCCACGGCATGTGGGATCTTCCCAGACCAGGGTTCGAACCCATGTCCCCTGCACCGGCAGGCAGACTCCCAACCACTGCGCCACCAGGGAAGCCCCAAGACTCAACTCTTTAATACTTACTTTTAAGACTCTTTCAGACTCTTAAGATCCTTTCTACTACCTTAATCTTTAGTTACTTTCGCTGGTCCCTGTGTTAGAGTTTTTTTTTTTTTTTTAAGTATAACTATAGTTGCATTTTAAAAAGAACTTATGTTCATAAAGTTCATAAAGTATATAAAGTATATAAAGTATATATAAAGTATATAAAGTATGTTCATAAAGTTCATAAAGTATATCAATAACTGAATGTGTTCACAAAGTATATCAATAATTAAATTTCCAAAAAAAGATAGAAAATTATTAAAACCGGGAACATTATGCAAATCACTTAACCTCTATCTCAAATTCCTTATAAGTAAAAGAAAGTATCAAGATAGAGATTCAAAGTGTTAATTTTACTTAATACCTATTCACTTTAGTCCATTTTTAGCCAAGGGAGAAAAAGAGAGTGAGGCAATTGGCCTTATATTCATGAAAATAACTCAATTCCTTATTACGCTAGGAATAAAATTGACCTTGGAAACGTGCATCACAATGATACCACATTCTCGATTCATTTTATAGTATATCTCCTATATAACTTTATTGAAAATCATGCCACTAATGATATAAAGGGATTCCTAGTTGATTGGCTAAGAAATTAATAACAGAAGTATCTAGATGAAGTTAAAGAGCTCGGGTGGATATGCTCTAAAATAAGTAAATCTCATTTTTTGGTGAAAGCATCCACATGTTTATTTATTCATTACTTCATTTAACAATCACTAGCTTCTAGTCACTTGCTGGCTACCTGGGACACAGAGACAAATAAGATACGGTCCCAGCCCTAAAAGTACAATTTGGGAAGAAGGGTATCTTTGAAACAAAATAAACAATACAAAACATAACACAGTGAAACGTACCATGCTTCAGCAGAAGTATAGTGTAGAAGGATACAGCAGCTGCACAGAGAATTATGTTGCCAAATTTTCCAAGAAAGTGTTGGCGTTGTTAGGAGCTGGTTCATAGACTATCCTTTATGCTCTTTTTCCAAAGTAATAACGTTTTGAGCCAGGGGGATGGCTACCTAAGACACAGACTAGATTTCCCCAGCTCCATTTGCAGTAGGAGTGGCCAGCTTACTCAGTTCTGGCCAGTAGAAATCAGTGGCGCTGTCCTTAGCACCTTCAGGGAGCTTTCCTTCAGAGAGAGCGGGGCTGTATGCTGTCCCCTTCTGGCTCTCTTCCTCCGTCGGATCACAGGGAACAGATTGTTTCCGCTGACTTTCAGGCCGAGGATTACACCCAATTGATATGGAACAGAGAGGGCAAGAGTAGCCTCGGGAGGCAGAGCCATCATGCCAGACCTGGACATTTTTACACAAGAACGGAGTAAACGTCCTGTGTAAGCCGCTGTTATTTTAGTTTCATGATACTTGTCCTCGTGTAATCCGCACACTGGGGCTACTTCTGGAGAGAGCTCGGTGGACAGGCAGGACAAGGGACTCCAGATAGAGAGCCAAATAAGGAGAGGGCCTGGAGTGTACAAGTACTTGGTATATTTGTAATCAGCAAGCACAAGCAAATCAGGACAGGGCTCCATCACAAAGAGCAACTGAAACACTTTATAGCTTCAGCCTTTAATCTGATCAAAAACCGGAAAAAACACGTGGAATCACTGAAAGGCCCCAGCCTGCTTTGACCATGGGGAAGACCCGCACGTGAGATTTGTGGTCAGTCCTGGGTGTGAATCTAGCTCGAAGTTAGCTATTTGATCTTGGAAAAGTTACCTTCCTTTCTCCTATTGAGCAAATTGAAATAAAATATTCACCTCAGAGTTTATTTTCCAAGATTAAGTGAGAAAACACTGAACATCTTGCACGGCGATTTATACTTAATAACTGGCTGATAAAGGTTTGTTCTCTCCCACCCTTTCTCCTTGAATTTGCCTCCTGGCTCACTTGTGGGTACTTAAGAAGTGTGGGTCCTCAAGGGATCTGTCGTTTAGGGGTCATAAAATTGACAAAGAAGGCAAACAAAAAAGACACCTAATTTGCCATTCCAGGACCAGCCTGCTGGGACCACCCGCAGGAGAAAGTGCTGCCGGGTGCTGCAGTCACATTGAGCTACAGGACACCCCAGCCGAGGGCATCCTCTCCAGAACGCAGTGTTTCATACAGTTCCCTGGGCTTGGGTGGTATAAACACTAATGGGCGGGAGTTATATTTGTTAACATGTGTACAGCATGATGAATATCTGGACATTTTATAGTTGTTTAGCAAAAAATAAGCTTAAAAAAAAGATTCACGTTGCTTCTAACCTGATAAGGCTGAAAAATGTTCCAGCTACTCGGTCCCACATCTAGGTTTTTTTTTTTTTTTTTTTTTTTTTACCTGCTGCCGTGGAAAAGGGGAACGGCAAGACCATCTTTGAAAATAAATAGCAGCTACTGCCAGCAAGAAATCAATCCTCAAGGAGAGTTTATTAACCAAAAGGAAAAGAGCCCTCTTGGCTGTATCTCCCATCAGTCTGAAAACTGTTTTTGGAGACACCCTGCTCAACATATGCTGCTTCATTTTCCCTGACTCATATGCCACGTGATGCATTTGCCGATGACGGTCCTGTGGTATCACCAAAGGATAAAAACGTGAAAACCTAGATTATTCCTGCCAGCTAGCCTAAGTCACTGGCATTTTAGTTTTAAATAAAACTTACTGATATGCAATAATGCTATTTAATGATTTGCAAAGGATTTAGTATTCACAACCTATGATGTAATTATTATATCTGACAGGAAGGAAATTCAGAATTTCCTTTAATACAAAAAATAAATTGGCCCATGTCACCGAGCTGGATAAGTGGCAGAGCTGGGGTTCAAGCCTTATGCCCCGCCTCCAAATCTTCTTTCTGGGAAGCTCCAAGGTGTTCCCAAAGTTCCCTGAATGGCCCTTTTGTAACTTGTGCTTTTATGGATAATTTAGTTCTTAATTACCTTAGTCCCTGAACTGAAGCCTTCAATCCTACCAGAAGCTACTGTGCTTTCACCATTTTTTGAGCATCAACTCTAGGCCAGGCACTGTTCTGACCAGTTTGTGTAAACCACTGAACAAGATAAAGCTTCTGCCTTTGTGGAGCTTACAATCTAGTGAGAGCAGGCCATGAACTTGAGAAAACGTCAGAAGGTGATCAGGGCTCAGCCAACAGGACAAAAGTAGATCAAGGAGGGAATGAGTCGGAGCTGCGAGTGGGTGGAGTTTGTTGAAATATTACAAGAGGTGCTCTGGGTAGCCTGAGATGACAGCTGAGCCAAGACTTGACGGCGGCAGGGAGTTAGTTAGCCAATGTCAGCACCTAAAACACGACTTATTTTTCCTTTTCTTTGGATATCAAGCAAAGCAATCACCAAGCTTTGACTGAGTGATGTGAGGCAACGTTGAGCCCTCTGAGATGTGTAAAAACAGATGTGTTTTACTCCCCCAACCCAAGAGCTCAGGATCACTTCCTGCAAGTTTTAGGTGCCAAATACCTCTGAACAGAAGTCACGAGGCTCTTAAATAAATCCACTGCTATGTTGAAAGTAGAACTGTCAAAACTGATGGGTCCACACTGTGGAATATGCACCAAGAGAGTGACTAGGGTCGTCCGTTACTCACTGTTGAAATACATAGGCACCTGCACAGTGGCATGTGGGGATGTCATCTGACTCCTTTGAGGGGTGATCCCTTCCCGTTACTTCAAACTTTGAAAACAACCTGGTCGTCGGTATTTACAAAGTACTAAAGTGCCCTTGACAGTAAGAATAAAAGTAAAAAAATATATATGGTCCTATAACATAACAGGGGAAACGGGCTGACATCTTCACAACATCTTACAGCTTTTGGGATGAGGACTCAATGTTTTTCGTTTGGGGCGGTTGGCGGTTTGAAGCATGAGAAAAACAAGCTCTGTAGCCCTGAGTCATCCACGGGAGAGTGCACCACAGGCTGGAGCTGACCCAACTGCAGGCCCCGCACTGTAACATCCAGGTAAACAAAGGGGCGGGTGAGGAGTAGGGGGGACAGAAAGGGACTAGGAGGTACTCGGGCAGCAGTAAAGTGACCAACTGGACTCAGAGCCACTCAAGGACAAAGTGCACCAGTTTCTGAAAATAATTGGTGGTTTCATGCAGCAAAAACAAAACGAGGATGAATGCTTGGAACTTGGTCAAATTTGTCAGAGTAAAAAATATATCCCAAAGAAAACACAGCTAGAAATAGTTGATTCTAAGTTTTGTATTGAGTTAAAAAAAAGTGGATGGAATCAGTTTATCAACTAGTTTATTTTTCAGAAATGACTTGTTAACGCAGTTGACTTGGGGCTGTATCCACGGGCAAGTGTACATGCGCCGTCCCAGCCCACATACAGAATCTCAAAATCATACCACACCTGTCGTACTGGGTGGTTACCGACAGATGCGACGTATTGATAGAATTGCGTGCTTAATACACGCCAACAGAGTCACAGCAACTTGCAATAACGGACAATATTGGGTCCAAAGGGTGAATGCACCAAGGCAGAGCCTGGGCACCAGCCAGCTCTGGAGAGTGCTGTTCACACCACCACGGCAGGGCACCCCCTGGAGTTGTGCAAGGCAGTGCACCTGTCTGCCTCATCACCACTATTCACGATTTAACCATTTGTTTTGTTCTTTTGCAATCTTAACTTCTGATTTCACAATATGGGCTGTGAACTTGTTTTTTTTTTTTAAGTACACAGTGCTTTAAAGGAAGAAAACAACTCTGCATTGGGGAAAAAAATAGAATGAATCAGAACAATCTGCCATTCAGGAGTGGCCTTCTTTTTCTGGTCTCTACCCACACTATGCTGGGGCAGGCTGCATTGGGATGGATGGTGGAACTAAGCTTCCCTTTTTATACTGAGTATAAAGAGCGTGACCATATGCCATTTTGTCCACTGGGGGACTTGTGACAGTGCAATAAGGAACCATTAATAAACCAGTCAGGACAATAAGCATCAATCTAGACTGTCTTTGGCAAACCTAGATGTATACTTATCCTACAGCTGTATCTGAGATCTTTCTACCAAAATATATAGTAAAAGTTAAGGACTCATCAACTCTGCCGCTGATGTCATACTGGCCTCCAAGGGAAGAATGGACTTAGGTGACACATCATTCAAGACCGGTCCTCAGGAATAGGCATCAGGGTGTCAGTCAGTCTTACATGGGACCCAGTTAATGAAAGGACATTTCCTAACGTGCTTTTATTTATTTATTTATTTTTTGCGGTACGCGGGCCTCTCACTGCTGTGGCCTCTCCCGTTGCGGAGCACAGGCTCCGGACGCGCAGGCTCAGCGGTCACGGCTCACGGGCCCAGCCGCTCCGCGGCATGTGGGATCTTCCCGGACCGGGGCACGAACCCGCGTCCCCTGCATCGGCAGGCGGATTCTCAACCACTGCGCCACCAGGGAAGCCCTCCTAACGTGCTTTTAGTTCAAGATGACTCACAATGGACTGAGGGTGCTAAGAAGCTTTAAAGCTTGACCAGCAGGAAACAGGGAAATGATGCTGAGCTACTGATGTGCAGGAAGGAGCATCGTATCCAACTGAGAACAATGAAATATCCAGCCTGCCTTTGTCTCTGATCTCAGTTGTCTGAACTTTATGCACCTAGGTCAGAGGGCTGGTCTAATATGGTATGTAATGTCCCATCCAAGGATAAACTTCTTCTACCAGGAAAATCTAGAGATAAGCAGGACCAAAATAAGCAAAGGCCTCCTGGGGGAGGCACAGCCTCTAAATTCAAGGCACTTCTTTGGTTTAGCAATGGCCTACAGTCTCCCGCACCACTGCTTCCAATGTGTTTGGAGGACTGGGATCTGCCATGTGTTTTTCTTTCAAACATTTATCCAATCTCACTCCTAGGTAGTGTGGGCAAGTCTTTAGTTTCAAGTTCATTATCTTAATTCCAGTATTAGCTTCCATTTGGCTTTATCAGAAACACCCCAATACTTGCCAGTAGTGACAGGTGTCCATTTCCAATGCCTTGATGTCAACATGAAAATTCCTTAGAACTTTCTGTATTTCCTGCATGTGGCCTTTGCTGGGCTTGGGCTTCTTCTACCCTTCCTCTCAGTCCTAACTTAACTCAATCAGTACACTGGGCATGATTTGGGTTTGGTGGTGGGTGGAATCCTGCCATGGATCCCTTATGACCACCTACTTCTTTTCTGCTGACTCTTATGTTACCATAAAACTCTACAGAGGTAGACACCACTTGGGGATAGAGTCCTGCAAGAGATTAAAGAAGATTAGAAATGGATATTAAAGTTCTTTCAGAAAGGAATTTGTACTAATCTGTTTTTCATTGTCTCTAAACTGGCACCCCACCGCCTACCTACATATGGGTTCCTGAATGAAGACTCTCCTAAGCTCGGAAGGCATCGAGCTTGTTCTGACCCCAGGAGCCTTAAGGAGGCGCCGTTTGTTGCCTTGGGAGATGGCGGCCTCATATTGACCAAGATGTGAAAAGAACAGGTTGGGTTAGGACTTACGGCAAAACCAGGTACCAGAGCAACGCCTCTCCAACCTCAGCGTGCAGCAGTCACGAGGAGCCGGTTAAGAATACAGCTGCCTACGCTGAGATTCTGAGTCAGCCAAATCTGGGCAAGGCCTAGACATCTGCATTTTAACAAGCACCCCCCCCCCGCCCCGCCCCTCACCCCTCCACCCCCAATCTTCTAACGCAGACAGTCTTCCACCTTCAGCTCTGAGGAATACGTAAAGCGGTGACAAGGCATTCATCTGCGGAGGAGAAAATCACCCACGTTGGCGCCGACACCCTGGGCACGCTGCCCCGCCTGCATTCACCTTTGGACGGTGACTCCCGGGCAGTGACAGGCAGGGTACACGTCTGACCGCACGTGGGCACCCAGCCGACAGCCACCCCAACTCAAAGTTTTCTGCTTGGGGTCCACACGCCGTCTATTCTAAGACCTACTAAATAAAAGCAACATTTCTGGGGCTTCCCTGGTGGCGCAGTGGTTGCGCGTCCGCCTGCCGATGCAGG
>NC_041219.1:60049965-60057327 GCF_002837175.3 Physeter macrocephalus | reverse complement strand
GAGGATCCCACACGCCGCGGAGCGGCTGGGCCCGTGAGCCATGGCCGGTGGGCCTGCGCGTCCGGAGCCTGTGCTCCGCAACGGGAGAGGCCGCAGCAGGGGGAGGCCCGCGTACCGCAAAAAAAAAAAAAAAAAAAAAAAGCAACATTTCTGAACTCACGGTAGGTTTTTAAGGTATGCAATTCTTTTATTTCCTCGGCCTGACAGCAGTAACTTCATGATACAAGAGCCTGCAGCTGACAGAACTGACACACGGATTTCCACCACGGGAAGGACCCTTTCCATTAGCGGAGATGACCTGAAGTGTCATGTCTGAGATGAACTGAAATGTCCCATCTGAGTGCAATTCCGCTTCCCGCTCCACCCACACCATAACCCCTAAAGTGAAAACAATCAGAATCAGATAGAATCCCCGGGAACTACTAAAAGTCACCCTCTCAAATGTTTCTATCTAGCAGCGGTGGTAAGTGAAAACCCAAGGAGGGAAGCAGCTGGCCCTCACTGGGCATTTCCGTGCGTGTGAGAGTGAAGGACAGCAGCCCGGGGGCAAGAGTTCTGGATGAGCGGGAGGTGTGGACAATCCATCTTACCTCATACCTGCCCCTTCCATACCTAACTCATCTTTGTCCCTATTCATGGAGTGAAGTTTGGGAAACGCCAGACGAGTGGTTTCAGCCTATCACTGGAAAATGGCTGAGGCTCATTCAAGTCCAAGGTAGGTGTGGGGAAAAGGGGCACCGAAGAGCAAAGCAGGTTAGACAGAGATGCTCGATACTTTGTCGGTTCCCGTTTAATGCTATCAAGACTATCTTCGCAATCCTGACATCCCTCGTGCCTGGCCCCTATTTTCCAGCAGAAGGAGAGCTCCGTCTAAGTGTCTGGGTCTGAGGTCTACTGCCACCACTGGGGTGGGTACTGTGATGCTTGTGAGATGACACTGGGATGCGGGAGGAGATGTGGAGACAGGAGAGGTCAGGGGTCACAACGCTTCGATTACAATGGGTCTCTTTTGGTCCCCAGGAATGGTCCACTACCAGTGGTCCTAAAACATTCCCATCCCCTCTTTCCCTACACGTCTTGTGCAAATGTCAAAACCAGAATCTCTGCCCAAAGAGAAGGAGAGCAGAAAGTTAACTGGTGGTCCACGATCTCTGGCTCCAACTTGCCCACCCCCCGGTACTTCTATGGAGATCCCGCAAAAGTTAATTCGCAGCAGTGTCGTGAGACTAGAGCATCCTCATTTTTCTATGAAGCCAATCCAACAGCTCTGTCCTGACATGCTTTCTCCCTGGGCCGAGAAAGCAGCAAAAGATATCAATTGAGCATGTGAAGATATGGTGATGGTGTGTGCAGTGTAGTGTTTCCAGATGTCTTCGCCTTCTGTCTCCTCCACGGGGGAGCCCTCCCCGCTCTCTCCCCAAGCCCCACACACGCCCCTCCCGCTGCCCCGAGTCCGGGGGCTCCCACTGGCCGGCTTCCGCCACTCACTTCCCGTAGACACTCTCGTCACTGTAGGCCACGTACAGAAAGTAGTCTTCCTCGTGGTTGTCCTAGGGGAAGAGGTAAGACAACGGTTTAGAGAACATAATCACATTCATCATCCCTCGGATTCAGAGCCTCACACAACTCCGTGAGGCAGGCAGAGGAGGTCTCATTAGTCCCCATTGGAAAGAGGGTCGAAGAAGCAGCAGAAGTGGCTGCGATTCAACTTTGAACTCTGAGTTCACAAAAACCTTCGTGGAGAACACCCTACACATCAGGGACACAAACATGACCCCTAAAAAGCTCGTGCTGGCAAGGGGAACATAGATACAATGTAGCTATATATACTGGAATAAAAACTAATAGGGAGCGTATGCTGTGCAATAAAAATGAGAGGTTATTAGAAAAGTTTGTGCAAGTCACTAACGGGACACGAGAAGAAGGCCGAGCTGTGGGAAACCCTTTAAGGAATAACAATGCAGTAACAATCTTCGGTGATATAGCAAGATAAAGTCCTCTTCTCATCAGATTCTGACAGTTTACCAATTAAACCAAATAAAAACACTCAAGTTATTCCCTCCAACTGAGTTTATCTGTGAAGACAAAGGAATCCCTTTAAAGACTGCTTTAATTTTAAATTTCTTTTTTTTTTTTTTTTTTTTTTGTGCTAGGCGGGCCTCTCACTGTTGTGGCCTCTCCCGTTGCGGAGCACAGGCTCCGGACGCGCAGGCCCAGCGGCCACGGCTCACGGGCCCAGCCGCTCCGCGGCATGTGGGATCCTCCCGGACCGGGGCACGAACCCGTGTCCCCTGCATCGGCAGGGAGACTCTCAACCACTGCGCCACCAGGGAAGCCCTTAAATTTCATTTTATCTGGAATTTTCGCAGTCAGAAACCACTTCCTGCTGTTTCAATAAAGACGATCCAATGTTAAAACACTGTAGCAAGGCAAGACTGAAAGGAGAATTCAAAGGCACTGAATCTAGTGGGCTGCTCACTCCCTAAGGGACAAGTGGCATCTGATCTCCCAGAGCCTGACACGGCCATGTGAAAGGAACCTGATCAACAACGCCTCCTGCCCCACTTCCCAGGTATGTTGATAACACACCTGGGACAAAAGCTAGAGAAGGCCAGACCGCACAGTACTGTCACCAGGCCCATTACCTCATACAGCTGGCCCGTGGTGGCGCTAGTGGGGGGGATGGTGTTGTTGACAAAGAAGAACAAGGCGTCTTCGGGTCTCAGGTGGATCCTCTTCCGGATTAAGAAGTAGAACTGGCCGACTGGATGAAGGACGGTTTTAGAAAAGGAAGGAAAGGCGGAGGACAATGAGAGGTTAGCAGAACGGTAAGATCCAGGAAAAAATCCTACTGCGCCCGTTTCCCAAAGTACCAGACTTACGAATCACCTGGGCAGAGCCCAATCCCGTCCCACAGCTTTAGAAATAAAAAGTGACACTCAAAGAAGCCTGCGTATTTCTTGACATGCCATCGAGGAGTTTAATCCCTCAACCCTTCCCCACTTCACTCAATTTCAGACCTAATGTTAGCATATCCACTCAAAGCCTGAGGACACCTTTGAGGGAATACAATGTGTCTCCAGACTGAAACACTCCCATCATTGTCTAAATCTGATTTGAAACACACTGCCAGGGAATTCCCTGGCAGTCCAGTGGTTAGGACTCTGGCGCTTTCACTGCCAGGGCCCGGGTTTGATCCCTGGTCGGGGAAATAAGATCCTGCAAGCCCCGTGGTGCAGCCAAAAAGAAGAAAAAAACAAAAAGAAAGAAAGAAACACACTTCCCACTCCCACCTAAGACAAACTTGTGACGGGAAGCTGTCTAATAGACTGCAGTAATCTCGGCACAATCAGTCATCCCAATGTTGGGGCAATAAGTGGGGTTCAGTGCATTACCCTTCACTGAGCACACTGAAAGATTTCTAGAAGGCTGATATGCAAATCTAATAACTCTGGAGCAAACACATCTACAAAATCTTTCCAAGTGTCTCCTGGATGCAGTTCTCCATTAAGAATCAACGTGAAGAATGAATATATCCTATCCAAACAGTATCTACAAGATGTATTAACAAAAAACTGTAGCTCGAGGCAAGGTATTCAGCTGAGAATCTCTAAAATGTGATCCTCCCAATAAACTAATCTGGTTTTCCTTTTGGAGTAAATTGGTATCACAGTAACAAAGCTGAATTTTAAGCGGTTTAAATAATGGACGTCGGATCTTTTCTTTCAAGGATCTTTTCTTTCAAGCTTTCGTACTTTGCTGCATCTAAATCAAACAAAGCACTATCATGGGAAACGCTTAAGGAAACTGGTGATGGGAAAGAACTATGACATCACCGTCTTTGAACCACCTAACTCCCAGGAGAATCTCACTCACTCTCTTCAATTCTATTTCCTCTCAATCCCACAATCACATGCACACAGGAAGGACTGGGAATGCTTTCCCATGGGAGGAAGTTGTCAGGGGAGGGAAAGAGCATTACCAGTGAGGTCAGAGGGCACTAGGTACTTCCTCTTGTCCAGATCAGGCACCCTGGCCTTGGGAGCCTTCTCCACGATCACCTGGGAGGAGAAGTAGAGAGTGGGGATAAAAACTGCAGAATCCAACCTAGTGTCTAGGGCCAATAAAGCTTTTCCATTTCTTATTCCCCCTTACCCCTTACAAAATGTATGGGGAAATGGACTTTCGTAATAAGGTTATAGTTTTATTACTGCAATTACAAGAGGATGAGGAGGGCATGTTATGAAAAGTAAAGATTTTAAAACCTTGATTTTCATTACGAATTACCTGTAAGGTATACTATAGGATATATACTTTCTGGTATTTAGTTAAAGCACCAAGAAGATTATCTGAATTTTCTCAGATGGTCCTGAGTATCTATTAGTTTTATTCTTTCTTATAAATGCTATTTATTAAAGGTACAGATAATGTGATTCAAATTTTATACTTCGTCAAAATTTTTGAGAACGACTGCAAAAAATATATTCAAGACACTATTAACTGAAAAAAAGTAAGTATTAAAACAGTTCTTATATTCTTTAATACGATGTCAGTACAATAACTAACCCATTAATCAATACTGATTATCTGTTAGGATTTTAAGAGATTTTCAATGTCTACATTAAATATTTCTATAATATTTCAAGTTTTAGAAAGATCATATACGTCTGTAACAAAAAGAAAAAAAGATATGTAAAATTTAGACTCTTTATACATGAAGATTTATAAAATAGAAAACATCTTATACATTTTTAATATTAATTTAAATATACTTAAATGTAAATATTATATAAATATATTTACTATTTATATATTATATGTGATATAATATATAATTTAATTTAATTTAAAAATATTTAAAATCTTTTGTAAAACCATCAGCTTTAGATTTTTAGTGTAGAAAATATAATCACCCTAGGCAGAAGATATGGGAAGTACAGAAAATGTAAAGAAATAGAAATATTTCTACTAGGGATAAGTATCCCTAGTAGCTGTGTGACCTTCAACAGGTCACTTAACCTCTCTGAGCTTCAGCATTCCAACAAGTAAAAGGAAGACGATAACTTTCAAACACATCTTTTACAGAGGCATGGAACTGATACAATGAACTTGGAATAATCCATAAAATTTTAAGTGAAAAGACTCTGTAAATTATAAAGATCTAAACATAAGGACTGATTTGGAGAAATCTGAAGCTTTTAAATTTAAGGGGAGAGAATAACGAGTGAAAAACCTACTTATTTTTGGACAGAAAAAGAATCCTGCACCTGGAAGACCAGAAGGACGTGATCACACTTAACAATAAAAATAAATCCAGTTGCAAAATAAATGAGTCACAGGTACAAAATGCATAGTGTGAGGAATATAATAATAACTAAGTAATATGGTGACATACCATAACTAACTAGACTTATCACGGTGATCATTTTGAAATGTATAGAAAAAACCACTACGTTGTGTACCAGGAATTAACACAGTGTTGTAGGTCAATTACACTTTGAGAGTAAATCCTAAGAGTTCTCATCACACACGAAAAATTTTTTTTCCACTTCTTCAATTCTGTATCTGTGTATGAGATTGCGGATATTCACTCAACTTACTGTGATCACCATTCCATGAGGTATGTAAGTCAAATCATTATGCTGCACACTTTAAACTTACACAGCGCCATGTCAATTCTATCTCCATAAAACCGGAAGAAAAACAAATAGATAAAAATCAAAACTGCAGCAGTGATATGTGAGTCAGAAATCAAAAGAAAAAGTAGGAAGAACACAGGAAGAGACAGCGATGGCGCAACAAAAAGGATGGACAGGAGGCCGCAGGCACCTAAAGTCAAAGGGAAGGAGGCTGCCTTGTGTCACGCAGGAACTCTGAGACGACGTGGCAGCTCCAGCCCCGATTAATAAGACATGGAAACCACGTGAAGGGAGCACAAACAGAGAGCGACAAAGCCAAGTGCAATTGTGACATCGGGAGGAGAGGGCGGGACGTGGAGGAACAGGAGGGGAGAAGGAATCATTAAGGCCCTCGCTTACCAGAAAATGTTCAAGTTCCCAGGAACCCTTCACTTACAGCGGGCCCTGGGCCTGGATGCTTTGCCTGTTTGGGTCTCAGTTTTCCTCCTCTGTGAGGTGTGACTAATACTCCACAGGGCTGCTCATGAATCTCAAAAAATAGGCATCTCTTCCTAAGAGTTTCCTGCTATGTTGCAGGTTTTCAATACACCGTAGCTAGAACGGTAACTTCCAAACCCCATGAAACTCTGTCTCAAGGCCCAAGCACACCTATTCTTTTGGGCGGCAGCTACAGATGTGCTCAGGCTACACTCAAGTCACGTAAGCAGTCAGGGTAGGTGACTGCTTTAATTACACCAACGATCTAGGGGGAAAGGGCTTTAGAAATCATTTAGTCTAGCCCTCTTTTCCGTAAACACAACACTTGAGCACAGCAAGATTCAGGGTTCTGCCCAGAACTTGCACCAAGTCTCAGGATTCAGATGGTAGAGATCCTTTTGCATCACAACTAGAAAGAAGGCCACAGGCTGAGCAGCTAGGAGGCTGACCACTGGTTAAAACCTAACTGGAGGAATCACGAGATGTAAGTGAGGGTCATAATGGCTTACAAATTGTCACAGAAGTAAAACATTTAACACCAAACAACGAGCAGAACAAAAATAGGGGGGATTAGCTGAAATATTCTGGGTGAATGCATGTAAATGGTTGAAATGGAAAAGACTGTTTTGAGGAAATGTATGAGAATTTTAACTAGATTTAGGAACAGGTACAATTCTGAGTTTGTGACTTATACGGAGCTACTGGAACAGAGCCTCATACTTAGCGTTCTGAATGAATAAACGGTAGTCACTTTGCTGACTGGGATGCCGTTGTGGCATCCTGCTACCATCTGTGAACTCTTGAAGGCAGCAGCCGTTGACTTCTCTATTTCCGATACCTGACAGTGCGAGGCACACACTGCACGCTTAAACAATTCTGCTTAACAGAATCGCATTAGAGCTTGAGAAGCAATCTGACATGGAGGGCCCAACAGCCAGGGTCAGAACCCCAGCTCTGCCACACAGCAGCCAGGTGAAACCTTTCAGGAAGTTACTTCAGTTCTCTGTGCCTCAGATCCTGCCTCTGTAGAATGGGATTATAACAGTGTGAGGACTAAGTGAATGAATATAGACAGGGCACTGAGAATACTCCCAGGTACATGGTAAGTTATCAATCAGAGTTAGTTGTCACTTTCAAATATTATTATAAGAGAGTAGGAATGGGTATCACCAAGATTTGGGGGAAACTTTTTTTTTTTTTTTTTTTTGCGGTACGCGGGCCTCTCACTGTTGCGGCCTCTCCCGTC
>NC_041219.1:59985588-60049831 GCF_002837175.3 Physeter macrocephalus | reverse complement strand
GCCCGGCGGCCACGGCTCACGGGCCCACCCGCTCCGCGGCACGTGGGATCCTCCCGGACCGGGGCACGAACCCGCGTCCCCTGCATCGGCAGGCGGACTCTCAACCACTGCGCCACCAGGGAAGCCCTGGGGGAAACTTTTAAAGCAGTCAAGCAAGGTCCACAGACCAAGAAAGCAATTGGTCACGAATCCGTCAGTGGGTAATAGGGCTAGTTCTCCTTTTTAGCTGAAAACCCTTTTGTATGTAGTTCCTGGGGAATGGAACAGCCCTAATATCTCCTCTACCCTTATAGGAAAAGGACTGCAAGGGGTTTATACGGCCCAGGTCGCTTCTGGCAGCTGTAAGAACATCAAAGTTAGATAAGGTTTGGACAGGAATTCAAGAGTACCTCTTCACCATCAGATAATGGCAATTCCTTTACCTGCAAATTATCTGTCATATTTATCCGAATGTCCCTGCCCGAAGATAAAGAGCACAATCTTAGGGTCTCTAGTCCCCCATCGCCAAAGCTCAGCGACTGTTCCCTCCACCACACTTTCAAGCCTTCTGCCTTCCCATCCGGCTGCGTAGCCCACAGTAGAGAAAAACCAGGCAGGAGGAGGAGGAGGGGGAGGGGGAGAGGGGGAAAGCGCCCGGATGCAGCAAGATACCTTACTATTTCTTCCCTCCTCACTGCCTGCACTAGTTTTACGTTACATACGCCAGAGTACAAAAACCCGAGAGAAAAAAGGTCTCAGTCCTTCCTTATTGTGTCCAGGTACAATGTGTTCAGAATAAATACCGGAGGAAGGCTGGCTGCAGCCCCACACGCCCCGGAGCCAAGAATGATGAGGCAACCCGGCTGCTGCGCGCAGAACGTGACCTTGTTTTCTGGGCCAGGCCTGTCTTGGGGCGCCCCCCATCCCCCCACCCCCGCTTCCTAACCCTCAGAGACAAAAATAAAGGATCCACTGGCTTCCGAACATTTCCCTCCCAAACCCAAGGCTATAAGGGCCAAAGTCAACTTGATTAACGGAGACCCACCTAAGGAGAAAACTGATGGGAGCAAATCCACCGCATCTGTTATTCCCAGAACAATTTGCATGCAGTCTTAAAGGCAGCAAATGGGTAGTCCCAACCTGATCATTCTCGCACAAAAAGGCCCACATTTTGAGTTCATCCCAGCTCACACATCCTCGGAATACTGCTGAGTCACTCAAACGTAGGCTCCGCTCTAAAACTGCGGGCAGCTCCAAAGATGGGGACGGGCCCTGGGGATACGGGTTTTAAAGGGTCCGCAGTGCGAACGTTCCTTCCACTGGCTCTCCCCGTAGTGAAGGGCGTCCAGGTTAAGTACTTTTAAGGACCACCTTTCTGTGCCTCTGGCAGCCATCACGACTCCGCCGCCCTCCCTCATTCCCCCCTCCCCCTCCCCCTCCACACTTACAGGGACCCGGTCCGGATATTTCTTCCGGATCTTTTCTCCTTCCTTTTTCCGATACTCAAAGGGATGGTCCTCCTTATACTGGAACTTCATGATGGACCGCAGGGTTTCTAAGATCCCCGGACGGGAACTGCCTCCCTCGCGGACGAAGGCGTCTCTCCCGTCTTGATTCCCTCGGAACTAATCGCAATGTGTCTCAGACCCGCTTCAGAAAGGCCAGCCCCCGTCGCAATGCGGCTCCGCAGAGCTTTCAGAAGGGGTCTCGGGGTCCCCGGTCCAGAGGCACGGGAGGGCCAGGTAAAGAAGAATTCCCGGAGGCTTTTCCCGAGACCCGGGAGCACAAAAACAACACGGCGGCGCGTTGGTCCTGTGACGTCAGGAAGCCCCGCCCCCGGCCCGCCCCCCGCGACCCGTGGTCCGCGGGATGGGGGTGGGCAGGAACGCTGTCCGTTTCGGTGTTTTCTCCTTCCATGTAACCTTTCCCTGAATAGAGTTAACTGGGACCACGAGCAATTTTCACCTCTTATTTTATGGTGACTGTGACATTAAAGGTGTTTTTCAAACAAAAAAATGTTCTAAAAATGTCTTCTTCCCTCTCCTTCGCAGTTTCTTGGTTGGGCCCCAAAACAAATACAGATGGCGAAAATCCAGCTTTTTTCAGCCTGTTGGGATCTGGAGTCTGGGAACAGATGGGATGGGGGTCCTGGCATTCCTCTGGCCCGTGCAGAGGTGCCCCGTGCTTGCCTTTCGTCCTTCGCTCGTTGGATTGCACTCGCCCGGCGCCTTCGGTGCTAGGCTGGCTGCCTCCGACCCTGACCCCTCCTTCACCACGTTGGCGTCATGTTGTTTAGGTCTTGGCCGCAGGCTGCTCCTAGAACAGCAGCACAAACAGAGCATGACTAAGGGATTTGAAGAGACGTATAAGGTGAAGGGCAAGAGGCGTAATCAAGGTCCAGAGAAGCGATGTCAGTCCCGACTACTAAGGGCTTCACACACGTTCAGATATAGAAAAAGGGCTTCACACACGTTCAGATATAGAAATGATTTACTTTCTCTTCTTAACCCAGAAGTCGGATCTATCTTCGGAAAAGAAAATAGCAAGCGATTCAGGTGATTAACTCAGTAGTCCTCAAACTTTTTTTTTTTCCTAAGGCAGAAATTCACTGGAGAAGAGTAGTCCTCTCCTAACCTGAATACAAAGTGCCACCTGAAGGGCTGGTGGCAGACTGGAGGGTGGACCTGGTGCCAGTGTCGCCTCCCTCTGGCCCTCCCCTTTCCCTGCTAAGAATCCGAGGACAAAGGCCTTTCCAACCACTACTAACGACAGTGATTCCAGGGACCTGTGGGGGAATCAGCAGAAATTGTAAGATAAAAAAGAGTGAAGAGGGTTTCCCTGGTGGCACAGTGGTTGAGAGTCCGCCTGCCGATGCACCACATCCCGCGGAGCGGCTGGGCCCGTGAGCCATGGCCGCTGAGCCTGCGCGTCCGGAGCCTGTGCTCCGCAACGGGAGAGGCCGCAACGGGGAGAGGCCCGCGTACCGCAAAAAAAAAAAAAAAAAAAAAAGATTGAAGAAAAGATGAAGAATGAGGGGCTGCTTTGCCCTAAACAAGGCCCGGAAGTGCTGAAAAATGCATCAGACAACAGCAGCCCCGGTCACCTGTCTACTTTCAGCAAGGTCTCCTTATCTCTGATTTAAAAAACAAACCCACAAAAGAAAAGAAACTAAGTTTCATTATTGAAACAAGGAAAATGAATTGCATAGCCTTTGATGCTCATTATTTTTCTCTCTGTTATTTTTCAATCCTTCTCATGTATGAAAATCCAGGAATTCTTTTATCACAGTATATGTTTATAATGTTTAGTCCTTATTCTCAAACTGACCCAAATATAGCTAAATCTCTCAAAGGAGTACTTTAAGACCAATTGAGAAAATAATTACAATGGAGATTAATATTTTTTAAGAGTGTTGTTTTCCTGTCAAATCTACTGGAAACAATCATAGCTAGTTTAAAGCTGATTTTAACTTTTATTTTAAAAATACCTAACCACAGTGGCAATTTATATATGAAAAATAATTTGGAGATGAAATTTCAGTTACTCTTTCTGCCTTAAGGCTTCTCTAAATGCTAATACTTTACCTTAGACTACCCAATCCTTCAACTCCCACAACTTGCTCTCTGCTTTTATTTGTAGCAGAACACTTAACATATTATATAGGAAGTAATTTTATAAATTAAAACATTCATTCAGATAAAAATATTTCCAAATCCCCCTTTTAACCAAAGGCGATATTGAAAATTTCACATTTCAGGAACTTTCATTCATTGCTGATGAGAATGAAAAATGGTAAAGCCACTTTGGAAGATGTTTGGTCGTTTCGTAGAAAACTAAACATACGCTTACAATAAAATATAGCAATCAACCCCTTAGTGTAGGGGGAGCAGAATTTGCCACCCTAAAAATATCTCTGGTATATTAATTATTTTAAGCTGGTTGTTTTCTAAGAAACAGCAGACATGGGGAAAACTGAAAACCAAGGAGTTACCCTTTTGTAAGTGACATTTGTGTTTGTAAGGAAAATCTCCTTTATAAGGGTGTCTCCCTTGTTGCCCCTGGAAGAGGACAGTGTCCAAATCTCTAGAAACTCTTATCAACAGAGGAGTCAAGGACTTAAATCTGCAAAATAACCTTACCCTTGTTTACTATGTTTTTCCTGGTAACTTCCCATAACTGACTCTCCCCAACTTCAAACATCCATCCTCTTTTGTCCTTAGCTGAGGAAGGTATTTAAGGTAAGGGCTTGGGACATTTTGGTGAGTTATTTACTCTGTTCTCCTGGGCCTCTCCTGTGTATATGTGTTATTAAACTTTTGTTTGGTTTTCTCCTGTTAACGTGTCTCATGTCGATTTAATTCTTAGACCAGCCAGAAGAACCAAGAAGACCAGAGGGAAATTTCGTCCTCCCCGACATTAGCATTTACCCAAAGAAGTTGAAAACTTCTGTCTACATAAAAACCTGCACACAGGTGTTTATAGCAGCTTTATTCATAATTGCCAAAACTTGGAAGCAATCAAGATGTCCAGAACCTCCTTGAAAAACTAAATCTAGAACTACCGTATGATCCAGCAATCCCACTCCTGGGCATATATCTGGAAAAAAACATAATTTGAAAAGATACATGTACCCCAATGTTCACTGCAGCACTATTTACAAGAGCTAAGACATGGAAGCAACCTAAATGTCCATTGACAGAGGAGTGACTAAGGAAGATGTGGTACTTATGCACAATGGAATATTACACAGCCATAAAAAAGAATGAAATAATGTCATTTGCAGCAATGGATGGACCTAGAGATTGTCATACTGAGTGAAGTAAGTCAGACAGAGAAAGACAAATATCATATGATATCGCTTATATGTGGAAGCTAAAAAAAATGGTATGAATGAACTTATTTACAAAATAGAAATAGAGTCACAGATGTAGAAAACAGACTTATGGTTACCAGGGAGTATGGGGGTGGGGGGATAAATTGGGAGATTGGGATTGACATATACCCACTACTTTATATAAAATAGATAACTAATAAGAACTTACTGTATAGCACAGGGAACTTTACTCAGTACTCTGTAATGACCTATATGGGAAAAGAATCTAAAAAAGAGTGGATATATCTACATGTATAACTGATTCACTTTGCTGTATACCTGAAACTAACATGTTATAAATCAACTATACTGCAATATAAATTATTTAAAAAAAAAAAAAAGAAAGAAAAAGATGTCCTGAACCATGTAGGAATTACCCTTGGTTGGAAGGGTAATTCCAGCCCAGATAGAAGGAACGTTAAAGAATTTGTGGACATGTTTTAAAACCACCATTATTACTCAAATCCATTCTTAGTCTTTAATTTTTATCTTTATCTTTTCTAGGAGATAGAGAAAGAAAAAGCTGATACCAGAATAACTATAATAAAACCATATTTCATTGTATCATTTCTCTTCTTAATATCCTTCAGTGGTCAGAGATTCTCTGTAGTCTTTGGAAAAAGTTCAAATTCCTTAGTAGAGAAATTTAGTACTTAGGATCTGGCTGATGTTTTTCTCGCTAGCCTCATATATTGCCATTTCCTATTTTGCTGTCTCTGTTGCAGGCATACTAAGTCACTTAAATTACCTCTTTCTCTAATATTGCCCTTGTTTCTGGCCATTGGATATTCTCAAAGCCTCTTCCTGTGAAAACATTTTCTCCTATTTTTTTTTTTTCTGTCTGATTCCTATAAATTATTCAGGATTTAGTACAGGCATCGCTTTCTCCAGGAAACCTTTTTGATTTCATTTGCCTGGATCCTTTTGTATCCTTTCAACCGGCTTCCAAAGCATTGTGTGCTTGTCATTGTCACAATGCATTTTGTAATGATGTATTGTACATTAGATAATATTATGCCCATTACTTCTCATTGGGGTTTTTTGGGGGGAGGGGCGGGGGATATGCATGGTTTCAGAGGGAATTTCTCGTCCCACTTATACCACATAATTCTTCTAGTAGAATCCACCAATCATAGACCCTCACTGCCTTGACCATTTATAAGGCCACGTAACTTTACAGAAGACTAATCAGAATCTATCCTCAGAACTTCTCATTTGTGAACTAAGAGAAGTGAGCCTCTACTTTGGAGATGAACTTTGATGATGTAAAATCACAGGTTTACAGGAGCCATTGTTTTAGGCTCCTGCAGTCCAAATGTACCAGTTCAACATAAAAGAATATCTGGGAGGGGTAAATTTCCCCCTCTACCCTTCATGAGTTCTTGCTGCTGGACTAATAAAAAATTGACACAAGGTTGATGAACAGGAGAAAAAGAAATAAATTTTAATTAGGGCACACAAAAATCTCAGAAATGAGATCTGAGAAATCGGCAAAGCAGTCATCTTTTATACTTTTTAGACAAGGAAACAGCACATTTGTGAGAAACTGACAGGGCAAAGAAACAGGTTTGGGGTACTCAATTAATGAAGAATCTAAACAGAGTTTGGGCTTGCAGTGGTAAATTAAAGAAGCAACAAGCTTTGCTTATACAAGTTTCTTGTCCCTGAATTTCCCATATCTGGCACTAAAAGTGTCCTTCTACCTTAGAGGCAGGGAGTGCACCTTCCACATGGGAGATTTATTTCCTGCTTTCAGGTAGACAGAGAGGAGGGTCAGTGTCCCTCTTGCATCAGCTGTTTCTGAAGTAACTTTAATTCAAAATAATCAATATGCCATTGAGGCATATTTTGGGATGGCCTGTTCTGGGTTCCAACAAGAGAGAGAGAAGATGATATTCAGAGAGGCAAGATATATGGGTAGGGATAGAGACAGTTAAAGAGTTAGAGGCAATTCTAATGGCATTTAAGTCCTTAGTTTCAGGTAGTCTCTCGCAGTTGCTTCTGTGCCACTTGATGGCATATTATGTGTATTTATATTCTCAGTACTTTGGATACAAAGTAAAGACTCAAAAAATGTGCAGTATGTGATAGTGAAAAGAGTAAAGGGTAGACTTCTGATTTAAGATGGTAGATTGAAAAGGATATATTTATCTTTGCTGTCTCTTGAAATTCCACTAAAACAGGGGTCCCCATACCCCGGGCCATGGACCAGTACCGGTCCACGGCCTGTTAGGAACTGGGCCACACAGCAAGAGGTGAGCAGCGGAGGAGGGGTGAAGCTTCATGTGCCACTCCCCATCACTCGCATTACTGCCTGAACCATCCCCCTCACCCACCCCGTCCATGGAAAAACTGTCTTCCACAAAACCAGTCCCTGGTGCCAAAGAGCTTGCGGACCGCTGCTGTAAGCAACTGAGTCATGGGTTGAAATACATCTCCCCCCAAAACGTTAAAGTCCTAACCCCAGTGTCTGTGAATGTGACTTTGGAAATAAGGTCTTTGCAGATGATCAAGTTAAGATGAGGCCATTAGGGTAGATGTTAATCCAGTAGGACTGGTGTCCTCCCAAAAAGGAGGAAATTGGGACACAGAGACAGACATGCATAAAGGAAAGAGGATGTGAAGACATTGGAAGAATGCAATCTGCAAGTCAAAGAATGCTGAAGGTTACCAGAAGCTAGGAGAGAGCCAGGAAACAGAGTCTCCCTCACCACGTTCAAAAGGAACCAACCCTGCTCATACCTTGATTTCAGACTTCTAGCCTCCAGAACTGAGAGAATAAATTTCTGTTGTTTAAACCAGCCAATTTGTAGTCCTTATGGCAGCCTGTGATATTGTGATTTATAAAAAGAAATATATATTTGGTCTTCACCCCGTCCCTGGCACAGAGCTCTGAAAACTCTTGGAATTTCCTAAGTGTTGAGAGCAATAAATGTGTCCTTTGTTACATTAATGAGTGACTTCTGGAATGCCCCTAGGTAACCTAAGGATAGGGGCTGGTCACCAGAGGAACCAACCATGTGATTGGAGAGTTGGAACATTCAGTCCCACCCCGCCCCCACCTCCAGGGAGGAGAAAAGGGCTGGAAATTGAGTTCAATCACCAATAATCAATGACATAATCAAGCTTGCCAAAGTGATGGAGCCTCCATAAATATCCAAAAAGACAGGGTTCTGAGACCTTCAGGTGGATGAATACATGGAGGTGCCAGATGAGCGGCTCACTGGAGAAGAGCACAGAATGTTCATGCCCCTTCCCACATACCCTGCCCTATGCACCTCATCCATAAGTAAACTGTTTTGTCTACTTATGGAAGAGTTCTGTGAGTCGCTGGAGCAAATTAATCAAACGAGAAGAGGAGGTCATTGGAACCTCTGAACTATAGTCTATCAGTCAGAATCCCATGTGACAACCTGGACTTGTGATTGGCATCTGAAATGATGTGCGTGTGTTGGTGGGGGAGGGTAGTCCTGTAAGACTGAGTCCTTAACTGGGGGATCTGGGGAGATAGTGTCAGAATTCAGTTGAACTGTAGGACATCCAGCTGGTGTACGAGAATTGCTTGGTGTGGGGAAAAAACCCACACATGGGAATTGGCATCAGAATCCTTCAGCTCTACCCATGCAGATGGCCAAAAAGCACATGAAAAGATGCTCAACATCACTAATTATTAGAGAAACGCAAATCAAAACTACAGTGAAATATCGCCTTATACCAGTCAGAATGGCCATCATCAAAAAGTCTACAAACAATAAATGCTGGAGAGGGTGTGGAGAAAGGGGAACCCTCCTACACTGTTGGTGGGAATGTAAGTTAGTACAGCCTCTATGGAGAACAGTATGGAGGTTCCTTAAAAACCTAAAAGTAGAACTACCATATGACACAGCAATCCCACTCCTGGGTATATACCCGGAGAAAACCATAATTCAAAAAGACACATGCACTCCAATGTTCATTGCAGCACAATTTACAATAGCCAGGACATGGAAGCAACCTAAATGTCTGTCAACAGAGGAACAGATAAAGAAAATGTGGTACATATATACACAATGGAATATTACTCAACAATAAAAAAGAACAAAATAATGCCATTGGCAGTAACATGGATGGACCTAGAGATTGTCATACTGAGTGAAGTAAGTCAGACACAGAAAGACAAATATCATGATATCACTTATATGTGGAATCTAAAAAAAAAAAAAAGGGTACAAATGAACTTATTTATAAGACAGAAGTAGAGTCATGGATGTAGAAAACAAACTTATGGTTAACAGGGGATGGCGGGGAGGGATAAATTGGGAGATTGGGATTGACACATACAGACTACTAGATATAAAATAGATAAATAATAATAACCTGCTGTATAGCACAGGGAACTCTACTCAATACTCTGTAATGGCTTACATGGGGAAAGAATCTTAAAAAAAAAATAAAGAGTGGATATATGTATATGTATAACTGATTCACTTTGCTGTACACCTGAATAACACATCACTGTAAATCAACTATACTCCAACAAAAATTAAAAAAAAGAATCCTTCGGCTCTAGGAAATAAGTACAGACTGTAAAGGAGAAAAAGGGAATCAAAAACTCACAAAGTCAAAAAAAAAGAAAACAGAAAACAATATTGGTGTCTAAAAAGAAGACTGACAAATAATAAATGACAGAGGAGGTCTGAAAAAGGCAGGCCAAACCTGGTGCTAGGGAAAATCTAAAGTAGTCCATTTTTCTTTACAGAACTTAAAAAGGCTCAGCCATCTTTACCCCCAGATTATCTCCCCATCCCTGTAGAGACTGGAGATTTATTATTGCATGATTAACAAGGTCTATGGACTGGGAAAGCTAGGGGCGAAAGTGGGCTTAGTAGAAGATGACTACTGAAAACAGGAAGGTTAGGTGAGAACTTACATACTGACCCTTGAATCCTCAACCTTCTTCCTCCTTCTGTTCCCAGAATTCTAGCAGCCCAGCTGGGTTTTTGCACACATACAGAAATTTCAAATGAGCTTTTTAGTGCCTTGTTCTTAAATATGATCAGACAGCAAGGACTCAAGGATTTCAAAAGAAGATCTAATATGAAGCAAACAATTAGTGAAAAATAACTTGGAGAAAATAAGAAAGACTATTCGGGGAGATAAAAATACCAAAAAAATGATCATTAATATCTTCAGAGAAACAAAAGAAGATATTGTATCCATGAAACAAAAATAGCTAGAACCAAAGAGTCTTCATATAAAAAAATCTTTAAAATTAAAAGTAAGAGAAGGAAAACATTCAATAGAAGTATTAGAAGAAAGTTAATGAAATTTCCTAGAAAGTAAAGCAATAAAACAGAAAGACGGAAAAGGAGGTCAGGGGAATTAGAAGTCCAACATTCAAATACTAGGAATCTCAGAGAGGGAGATTTCAGAAAATGAGGGAGGGAGGTCAGATTTTATTTAAAGCTAGTTATGCCTACACAATCCTAAGGGGATTTATTTTCTCCCTAGAATTTTATGCAAAGCTAAACTATTACTTAAGTATGAGGGTAGCACAAGACATTTCATAGACATTGAAGCTCTTCAAAAATTCACTTCTTATGTACCTTTTTCCAGGAGCAGCCCCCAAATGAGGAAGTAAACCAAGAAAGGAAAAGACATGGGACATAGAAGACAGGATTTAACATGAGAGAGATGAAGATAATCTTCAAGATAGTAAAAGTAATTGACAGTTATTAATGTATACACACTTTATATATAGTATGAATATATGTATTAACCTCCATAATCCTCACACAATAATGTAATGTATGTGTACTCATTTGATGATCATTTTACGCTTAAGTAATGGAAGCATAAAACAGTTAAGTCACTACACAAAGATTGGACAAAGAGGAAGGGAAAGAGCCAGAATTTTAACCCAGAAAGACTGGTTTCAGGAACTTAATCCTTAATAGTCATTTTTCCTGCTTCCCATTATACTCATCTAATCAAAATTATGATATAACTGTATTTAGAAAATAGGGGGGCACAAGAAATGTTCAGATGTGTCGTGGTCGCAACGGTAGGGATGGTGGTGAAAAAGGGCCATATTTTCATCTTCCATAATGGCAAGTCAATAGATAATGGTCCAAACTGAAAATAAAAATCAAGAATAGACACATATGACAAGGACCTACTATATAGCACAGACAACTGTATTCAATATCTTGTAATAACGTATAATGGAAAAGAATGTGAAAAAAAGATATATATATATACACACACATATATATACACACACACATATATATAATTGAATCACTTTGCTGTACACCTGAAACTAACACAACATTGTACATCAACTATACTTCACAAAAAAAGAGAAAAGGAATAGAAACATATGTATAGTATTTGAAGAAATGTAGATTTAAAAAAGTCAGCTAAAAAGTAGGGATTATATGTGCATGTATGCGTGTGGTGGGAAGGCACTCCTTTTCTTCACAAGCCTTGTAGAGCTATTTGACTGTAATCTGTATGAAGGTATGCATTTGATTAAAAGGAATAAAAATTAAATGAAAAAAATCAGAGCAAAAGGTGTTTGAAGTCTGAGGAAGTTAAGTTTAAAGCCAGCTCAGGCACTCAGCTCTCCACCAGTTACATCACTTGTCTGCAACTCAGCCTCCAAAGCTGACAAAAGGGAGCACATAGTTTGGAGAATGAGATAGGGCACTGAAGGCATTCACATGGTTATGATTACTTACCAATTGTTTGACTCCTGATGAACTTTTGTCCCCTTTGAATTGGATTTACATTTATCTACTTTGATATTTCCTGAGTTTGGATTTACACTCTTTTTGGGGAGAGGGAGAAGAGGGTACTCAATTCTACCACCCGTAGTAATTAGAATTAACATGGGAAGGAAGAGCAGGTGCTAAGTCTAGTGCAAGAGGGTTGTACAAGACAGATCCTATGTAGGCAAGTTTGATATACAAAATGGGACCCAAGAAAGTCCAGACACTAAGAACACCGATATCATTTGTGAAACAAGGACAGTAATTACCAAAGGGCCACATAAACACTTGGATGAGTCCTACCAGGAAGCTGAAACACAGTGAAGAGGCTTTCAATTTAGTCTGCCTTATTCCATAACTTTGCCTATAACTAAGCTCTTATGGAAGATATTGGAGTGTTGTCTTGGGGGTAGCTGAACAGCCATAATGCTGTCCCTGTCCTGTACATCTCACTTCTCTTATTCATCCTCTAGTGGCAACTGAAGCATCTTACAAGTTACATGATCTCTTTTCCCTCTTCAAAAACTTCCAATAGCTTTCATACAAGGCAGGATAAAGACCGAACTGCTTAAGCTCATATTGTAAGCAGCTCCTCTGTCTCTTTTCTTTTGTCCATCCCTGTTTTCTTTAGACCTAAATCATAAAGATGAGGTCATCAGGCAACATTTAACTTAGCTCCTGATTTCGCTTTACTACACATACACAACACCTTACCTAACCTATTGATTCCTTTCCCGGATTAGAAGGAATAAGTATGAAGAATTAAGTAGTTAAAGAATGACTGACCTTCTACCCCTAGCTTTCCCTTAGTAAATTTGCAGGTGGACCTCGCAGGTAGAGGCAGAGCACGTGGGCAAGAGAACATCCAATTGCAGGTGGACCACAAGGCAAGACGGTGTCCCAAGATAGATCAGGAGAAGTCAGCAGGTTTGCACACAGTGGAAAGATGACGAAGAATCTGACCTTCTGCCTTAATGATTAACTGAGATTGTTTTCCCTTTAAAAATCGTCATGGCTGAGCAGAATCTTCAGAGTCGGTCTCTGGACATAAGTCCACCATCTCCCCAGATTGCCGGTTTTTCTGAATAAGGTAACCTTTCTTCTCTACTGAAGCTTGGCCCTCAATTCGTTGTTGGCTGTTGAGCAGCGAGTGGCCAAACCTGCATTTGGTTACAATATTTAATGCCTTCCATGAACAGATGTCAACCTATCTTTTCAGATCCATTCCTTTTCTATCACTCTTGGAATTTTTAACATTCTCCATGATTCACGCTCTCATCTTTCTCATCTTTGCTCATAGACAGAAAATGCACTTATAATGTCTATTTGACATTTAAAGTTCTATGATCCTTCAGGTTTCAACTCAAACACGACCACTTTCATGACACCCTTTCTAAACTCTACAGTTACGAGGAATTCTGAGGTGGGAAATAGTGCAATTCTGGCTTAGCTGAGGTGGAGGTGTCAACAGAAGGACACTGGCCAACATTATTCAGACACAGCTTGTAAAATAGTTTCCACAGTTGAATATGCTCAGTATATCTTGGACAATCCATAAATCGCTGAATTTTTTTCCCAGTCAGCCTGTTCAAGGGCGGACTTCCTATCCTGGCTTCTTTATTGCCTTCCAGCCAATCTGCTTAACAAATGGAAAGAAAACAAAACACACTGTTCCCAGACTTTGCAGTTTTTCTCCCTGCTTCTTATATTTGTTACATAAATTCCATTTTTGCTTTATGTCCATGCTCTCGTATACAAGTACACTCCTAATGTGTTAACTAATCAGACCGTCTAATAAAGGTCTCATCGGCCAGACCCATGAGGCCAACTCAACCAGATTCTATGCTCTAGCTCTTGACCTAGACTTGGATCAGAAACAAGCCACTACAAGGTATCTTGTACTGTTCTATTTGCCTCCAAACCTCAGACAAAACCAGTCATCACTGCCCGATCAATCTTCTCTCAGACCCGTCTTCCTGAAGAAAGGAGTGCCTTTATTATCCTTGTGTAAACTAATCCAGGCCCATCTTCCAGGACTCTCACAGATTAGGGACTTCATGCTCTCAGAGTCTTTTCCTCTTGCTATGTAGATATTAACACTTCCTTTCAGATACCGGACATAGCCCTGATTGTAAGAATTTCAGTTTTGGCAAGTAAAAAATGATTTTTTAAAATGTGGGTTTTTTTTTTCACTAGCGTAATCACCCGCAGAAAACCCAAATTAAGCTGTAGAGAATGAATAGTGCAGCTTCACAGCCAGGCTGCAGGAGGTTTATATCAATCCATATTTGTGTCATTCAGACTGAGAAAGAGGTGGCAGAGATTCTCCACTGCTTACAATTAGAGGAAAGACCTAGAGAACAATGGTGTAAAGGTTATATTTCCTAACCATTTTGTTACTCGTTTTTGCAATTTGAGCACAGCTCAGAGCTCTGCTGAAAAGAAGAAATGATTATCATTCATTTCATCGCCACCACTTCCCGCCCAGCCTCCCATTCATTTTCAGGCTCTCATCAGTTTTGACTAGGATTTTTAATATATGCTCCTGGTTGGAAGCAAGACCTGCCTTCTTCACACTTCAGCTAAGACCTCAGACATTTTCATCAGTGTCTTTCTAAAACATTGACCACGTGGATCTCTCCGGCTAAAAAACTTTCATGGCTGTCTTCAAGCGCAGTGTCTGAATTACTTAGTGCCAGGCTTAACAATGTGCTACTTTTCTCCTTCAGATTATGCTCTCCTTTCTTCTTAGAATGTATAATGCATACTAAACTAATGTATACTAAAGGGAAGAAACTAATAGAAAGTGAACAATTAAAAAATAAGCAAGAGGAAGAAGGAGGAGGGAGAGTTATCTCGCTTATACCCATACCTATAAATATACATTTTAACTTGATGGCTTCCAAACTCATATCCTCCTGTCCAGACCCCAGAGTCCCAAATTGGCAAATCCCAATAATCTCTGGGCCGTTCCCAGTGGCTTATTTTACAAACACTGCAAAGTATCAAGATCCAATATGGAATTTCTTTTTCTTTTTTACAGATTGAGGCTTTCCTCATTCAATCTCGAGGAAAATGATTTTTCTCATTGGCACACCTGAACCTTCCTTGCTGCTTTCGTGTATTAGACCCCATTTCAGATTAACTTGGTTTATATTTTGCCACAAAATGCCTTTCCCCCATTTTAGGAATCCCTGAATTTAATTTCCCCCTAAATCAGGTCTCTGCTCGTCTTCCCCATCCTCATAAACGCTACACCTTCCACACATTGCCTCGGGTCATTGACCTAGGAATCATTCTCCCTTACTACATTTCCCTACCCAGTCCATCAGCAAGGCCTCATGATTCTGTTCCCAGTGTCTCTCTCAGACTGCAGCACTGCTCAGGGATGTAGGCTTTGGGGAGAAGTCATTTAGCGTCACTGAACCAACGTGTAAAGTTAGAAGGATGGGTATGAGGAAAGTTAAAAGGAGTTAAAACTGAGACCAATGGTGAAAGTGACTGAGCTGATGATGAACAGATGTCTTCGGCTGAGGAGATAAAGAAGTGAAGCCAAGTGGCTGCTGATTGCTTGTGATGTAATGCTAAGGTGACCCTCTGTGGCTGAGGAGAGGGCAAGGGGGAGGGGAAAGTGGGGCGGAGACATCTCTTTAGAATAAGATCCTTACAGGCAGGATTTCTTTCAAGATCTTGTTATACCCGAGGACATTTTAACTTCTTTAAGACTGTAGTATTTTGACGAATGAAAGGGCCTAGAACATTTCATGGACTAGGTTATAATGAAGAGATTCATTTGCCAGTGGCAAAACAAGGCCCCCTCGGGTGCTATTAACAATTCATGCATTAGCAATTTCCAGAGGCAGCTAAGTGACTCAGAATAAATTCAGATCACCAGCAGGTTATACTCGCTTAGAACATTTTCCCTCCTGGCTGAGCGAGCATCCCAAGAAAGTATTTAATGAGGTGGTGCGTTAATCAGCCATCCCCGGGTCTGTACTGCTCCCTGAGAAATGGACCTAATTGCCTAATAAATTTTCTCAAATATTTCTGACCTCTACACAGGATATATCAAGAGGAATCACATGTCTTCAGCTGTTTACCTCAATCAACAAATATTTATTGATGAAATAAAGCTACATCAGGTGTGACTTGGCAATAACATAGCAGGCTGGCTGGCAAAAGGACAAATCAGAACATAATTCTCAGTAGAGTCATAGCAGGCCGGTGAAAATTAGTTGTCAAGAGTAAGAGTAACAAATACATGTGCATAATAATTTACAAATCTTGTCATTTACATATAGCTTATTTGATCTTCACATCAATCCTTGGAAGTGTTATATCTCCTAATTTATGGATGAGAAAACTGCCTGAGAGAGTTCAATGACTTTTCTAAGGTCACTGGCAAGCAGTATTTTCCCAAATACACTTCACTTCCTAAATTTTCCAATAACAGTACATTTTGGAGGTAGTATGTTATGTGGACAGCTTAGCACTACACAGTATGATCGTGCCCTGGGAAGTTTCCCACCCAGTTAGCGCTCCAAAAACCAGAGAGGTACGCAGATGGGCTCCCACAGGAGAATGCATTTCTACCACGGCTCCACTAGGTGGCAGTGAAGGCCACCACTAGAAGCAAGGGTTTGTCACTACTATAGACATTTGGTCAAAGCAGGAAAGAGGAAGGAAGCAAAGCGGCAGTATTCTTTCAGAGTTAGAAAAGCGTGCGTGTGTATATGCTTGCGTGCCTCCGTGTGTACGCGTATGTTTGCAGGGCAGAGGAACTAAAAAATGAATAGAACTGTTACTGCATTCTATGCAGTTTCCCCTACTGCTGGTGGGTAGAACCAGAGTGAAAGAAAGACCTTGATACTTGGCACTTCAATACTCTGCTGTGTCCTCTAAGCCCAGGCCTGCAATCCCACCCCTGGATTCTGGATGTCCAGTGAGGCATTACATGACATACAAAATTATCATTGTCGTTTAGCATAAAAGTGAGTGCTTTCTCGAGAGAAAGCATGTATGAATTCAATGCATGAATGCCTCTGGCTCTGCCTGCAGGCTGGTCTTTCTCCACAAGTGTACATAATCTATCCGCTGGTAGAGAAACCAGCAACTTGCAGCATCGTATGGGGAAAGGAACTCAATAGCTGAAGGAATCCAAGATACCTTTGATGCTTTCCTGTTCAGTAGTAATCAGCATTGCTACAGGTTAATTGCAAACTGTGGCCACTGGATAAAGAAGAGTTCTCGACTAGAGCATGCCATAGCAGAAAATATATGTGTCTGGGTTGGAATCCATCTTTGCCACTGAATGTCGTTTAGATGGCCATCCTAAGCCTTCCGAAAGTTAGGGGGAGAAAAAAATGTTCCATTTGTCTGTGAATCTCTACCAACTCTGGGGAAACCCCCAACCCATTGATCAAACCAGAGTTCCCATCAATTAGAACAGTGTTCTATTCGAGGAGACTCCTTTGCCATCGGGGGCAGCTGCTTTTCTTCTGGCACTGGGGGTAGATCAGGTGCTTTCTGGCCACACCTGGAAACAGTGAAGCGAGTCATGTGAAGAGCTTCTTCATACCCGGGGAGGGTGTCCAGGGAGGACGGCAGCTGGCTCACGGAGCTGGGGGAGTGAGCCACGGCCAGGATTCTTCGAGCCGCAGGGCCAAACACTGACTGCAGGGCTGGAGAGGAAAGAAGGGCTAGAGCTCAAGTAAACGCGGCGTCCACAGAAATCAGAGACGGCACACTCAGTCCCCTTTCATTTTAAACAAGTGTCCAAATTCATTATCACTCTTGGCCACAGATATTAGGAAAATCCTGTGAAGCTTGTTCAGAAACCAGCTTCACTCTTTGCTAGGAGATCCCGTCTTCTCTGGCTTCCTCAAATTCTAAAATGGGCTCCCATATCTCACAACCCTGTCCTTTCCCCTTTACGGATTTGGAACCCTTTATACCAACACACTGAAGTTGCAGACTCCTGAGAAATAGTTGTTTCTGCCTATTTATCTTTTCCCCAAATTGACAGTGAGAAAAGAAAAGCAGGATAGGTGAACAACATGCTATAGTGTGCTCTCTTTTCAAAATAAATATCACAGGGTATAATCACAGGGTATAATTTATCACAGGGTATAAATATCACAAGGCCTGTTGTTCTGCCTTGTATTCACTCTCCAATTTCAGGAAAGAATATAATCCAAAGAAGAGAACAGAGGGAAATAAAGGAAAGTGTTTTATGATCATCCAGTGTTGGGTTTAACATCTAATGGTTTAAGACCTGGTGAATAAAGAAAGTACACACGACTAATTTCTCTAAAGATTAAAAAAAAATTAGTATAGATAATAGAAAGTGTAAGTTTTCACAAAAACCTAAGACATTTTCGAAAAAGGGATATGTTCAGAGCTTAAAATGGTTCTATCAAAATAATTATTTATAAGCTTGGGAATTCTTCTGGTAAGACATTTCCAATATTGTCTCCAACATTTCATTTCTTGCTTCACTCCATTATCTG
The DNA here is from genome assembly GCF_002837175.3 of Physeter macrocephalus. Classification (NCBI taxonomy): domain Eukaryota; kingdom Metazoa; phylum Chordata; class Mammalia; order Artiodactyla; family Physeteridae; genus Physeter; species Physeter macrocephalus. The sequence goes on along the minus strand of NC_041219.1, from coordinate 60,031,718 downwards.
ACCAAAAACTGAAAATACCGCATCCATGGGAGACCAGGTCACTGCACCCTCAGGCTTTGGGAAATTAAAGCTGCCCTAAGTTTTAGAATCTTTAACACTATTTGATCAATGTTTTTACACCGTTGCCCTGTCCTAAGCGATCGTTTAACCCTGGATTCACCTCCCATGTTCTACGTTAGTGTACTCACAAGTGATCGTGCTCTGGAGAGTGCTGTCCTGGTCAAAAGCGATGACTGTCACTTCATAGGGTGGCCGGCCCTCGTCTTCCCCGTTTTGCTGGTGACCCAGACAACAGCGGAAGCACACAGAAGTCAGGCCACACAGGAGGAGCAGCGCCCCGATGACCACCAGCAACCTGTAAGGACCGCACCGAGCGGTGAGAGCTCTGTGGTCTGGTGTTTTTCCCAACTTTGGCGTAATCAGTCTTCAGTGTCTCCATTTTGATTTTTGATTGAGTATTTTATAGAATGACTATCAGATTTTAATTCCCAGGCTTTCTCTTCACGTATATACTTCCTTATTTTGCCAGCAAGACTAAGTTAGTTCACTAGAGCAATTCATGACGGATTTAAATGTGGTTTGGAAGAGCTACTTTTTACAGAAGTAATCTCCTCTCTCTCTCTGTGGCTTTCTCTAGAGCTGACCCTGAGAAAGTACACAATAATCCGTCGATGTTGGCCTTGAAATAGGAAATCCTGGTATATTGTCACACAGGTTAGTGATGATGTAAAGAAGCTTTACTCCATGAGATGCTAGGAAATAGCCTGGATGTTTCAGTTTCTTTTCTGTTGTCAATATATTTAAAAACTAAAACAAATAAATAAAGAAATAAAAGTAATACCCCTGAGAAAAACTCCCTTTTAAACATCTTTCTGGGTAATATAGCTGAAACTTACCATATATACCAGAGATGTACCCAATCTGTGGTCAGGCAACTATGGAGAAAGAATAAAGGTTTGTTTGCAATAAAAATATAGTCGATGCCTGTTATAATTCCAGAATCAGAAATACAAGTTACAATGTATGATACCTTGTTATAATAAAAGCATCACAAGTTATATTAACTTCGATGTAACCCGCTGAATCTAGTATGAAATGGGATGCCTTCACTAGTGATTTATGCTATAGATGGCATTGTGTAAGTCATTATGAGACAGACTAAACTAGTGATCATGAAAATAATGTTAATAGAACATGTAACCATGACCATTGTAAACAGTTTTGATGACAATTACCAAGAAAGAACTTTCCATGCAGGTTTACAAAGAGTGAAAATAAATGTGAAAGTTAAGGTTTGTATATATTTGAGGTCAATAAAATTTAAACATAAAGAAAATTTCAGTTATAAGCGTGATAGTTTGTAGTTTATGTTTTGCAAGTTGTTGCAAAAAGGGCCACCATATAAACAACAAGTTCCTACTATATAGCTCAGGGAACTATACACAATATCCTGTAATAAACCATAATGGAAAAGAATATGAAAAAGAATATATATATATACATATATTTGAATCACTTTGCTGTATTTCAGAAACTAACACAACATCACAACACTGTAAATCAACTACACTTCAATAAAAAAATAAAAAGCAGAAAAAATAAAAAAGGGCCACCATAAAACCATAAAAACTCCCACCGTAAAAAGGGCTTTAAATTTTCACATCCAGGATCAAAACAGATAAGCATATCCATTGAGGCCAAACAAGAAGGGGGAAAAAAATGTAGAAACCAACTTCATCATGACAAAAGCTAATTAAATCTTATGAATGAACTAGGGCAATTGTCAAGTTTCCCTATAGAATGAAGAAAATATGGATTGCAAGGGAGAAGGAGTGTGGGATAAGTTGGGGAGAGTGAAGGGGAGGGGAAGGAAAATATTTGTTTGTCACTGAAGATGAATACATTTAATACTTTATGATCTAGTGATCTGTTGAAATCCACTTCTATATCCTCTCTGTTTGCACAATTGTAGATCATACAGTTTTCTTTTTCACTGAACAGTGTCTCTAGGTGTTCTCACATTCCCCGTTTGTTCAAAGCCCCTTCCGGTTCTACAATGTTACAATTCTGATTCTATTAAAAATACCCCTCCTATGGTGGTAGGTGTCTAAAACCTCAGAGAGCTCGTGGCAAGTGACCAAGGCCATCACCATTTCCCTTGGGTTTAACAGACTTGGCTGTAGGGAAACTCTTCCCGTGGCTAAATATGTGTTTTCCTTCAGCCTAAGTAAGTCTTTTCATTCAAATTGTCCCTGCTTTCTTAAATAGTTTACCTCCAAGAGGAATGAATCTCTTCCCTTTTTATCTCTGTGTCCTCTGTGTCTACATAGGCCCTAATTGTGACAGGTTTAGATTGAGGGATAACTACCTCAAAGTGATAGCTAAATGAAGTCTGCAATAAATATTAACACGCCCTGAAAAATAGGAAACGCTTTGCAGATTTGAAATGGTGGTGCTACGTTGGCAACCACCCAAGTGTATCTGCGTGTCAGTAGTGAATCCTGTCTGTCTCGGTGACTCACTGAGAGGCTTGGGAAAGAAAATCTTTTGCCAATCACTGTGACTGCATAAATTGAGATTAAGTCTGCTGTTTTGACGGGAAGATTGGCTTTGGAAAAAAACGCCCTCAGCAGTGTTATCTTGAGTACTTAGGATGACATGAACACCTGTTTTTGGATAACCTCTCTGTGAGATTAGTGGGTTGATGCCATTTAAGTAGAAATAAGGGAAGGCAGAGATCTCTAATGACATTTTGACCCTGTTTGGGGTGTTGATGTTTTTGTCTGTCTCGCTTTCCTCCCAGTGTGGGCTCTCAGATACTTACTGTTCAGGGTTGACGCAGTTCTCCTCACTTCTTGCCCAAGGAAGCTGTAGGAAGGGAAACAATCTCAGACAGGGAAATGGTCTCATCTGCTCTGCCCAGCAGCCTATGAGTCATGAGGCATGACTGCGCTGTCAGGTCAGTTGGCAAATACAAGGACAAGGTCATGGGGTCAGTCATGTTTAGGACTGTTTTCATCTCTCCTATATCTGATCTTTATTAAATTCACAGTGGGAAAGCCTGGAAGAGCAAATACCTAATCTGTTTTGGTTTTGGTTTTTTGGTGGGTGAGTATCAGTGCCTCTGTGAACGAGAGGCAGCATTTATATCAATTTGTTTGTCCTAGAAATTTCCTGATCTGTCTCTCAGGATACTGTTCTTGTTCTCCTAATTCTCTATCAGCTACAAGCTGAATTCAACCCACTGCTCGTTTTTATTCCCTTCGTACATCAATAACTCACCGTACAAGAGAAGAAGGGGGGAAAGGGAGGGGAAAAACTTACTGATTGAATAGGTACTCTATGCCAGCCAGATTGCTAAGAATTTTTAAGATTTCATAACATTTCATCACAATAACCATGCTGGTGGGTACATTATTTTGAAACGTTAAGAGCCTAAGGCATAGAGGTTTAAGTAACATGACCAACTGCATACACCTATTGATTTGGCCAGAATTCAGATCAAACTCTCTCATGTATACATGTGGAACGAACCACTAGAACCAGGGACAAGTCTGCTCTAACAACTGTTGACATTGCTGTCAGGTCCCTTCTACTCCCAAGAAAGGAATGTCCCACTCCTTCTTTTACCTTATATTTCAGTTGACTTTCTCCTTCAAAAACCTCTCTAGGTAAACTTCTGTTCTAGAAACTGTCTCTCTCTTCCAGTAACTTGGATGACTTGATATTTCAGGAAATCAACAACAAAGGCCACAAAGTTACTCTAAAAGGAGGCAAGAATTTGTACTCATTGGGAGTTTGGGGGGAGGGTGGAGGCAGGCAGGGGACACACCTACATATGACATTGGGTGAAAAGGATTTGTAAAAGAACAAACAGCTGATCTCTGCAGAAAACATTTGAGAAACTCCTGGTTTTGTTTTAATTTAAAATAATTGGCCACTAAGGATGACAAAGTATGTGGTTCCTCAACCCACCCCTGGTACTTCGCTTTGTTTTCTTGACTGAAGTTTAAAAAAAGCCTAAAGCGGGCTTCCCTGGTGGCGCAGTGGTTGCGCGTCCGCCTGCCGATGCAGGGGAACCGGGTTCGCGCCCCGGTCTCGCAGGATCCCACATGCCGCGGAGCGGCTGGGCCCGTGAGCCGTGGCCGCTGAGCCTGCGGGTCTGGAGCCTGTGCTCCGCAACGGGAGGGGCCACAACAGAGGGAGGCCCGCGTATCACAAAAAAAAAAAAAAAAAAAAAAAAAAAAAAAAGCCTAAAGTGCTCAGCCGATAAAATGCCTCTTTTCAGGCCTGTTGCAAAAAAGAGAAGAAACGAGAAAAGAAAGGAAGGGAATGACAAGGAGGAGAAGAAGAAGTAAAAAGAAAATACAAGAAAAAGAAAGAAAAAGCTATGGTTTCAGACATAAAATTAACTGGTGTATAGGAAGTAAAATAGCACCCTGCCTGTTAGGAGTTGTTCAGGAATCTGAAACCGGGCCGTTTCTTCATTTGCTTTTCTTCTTAATAGATTTCATATCTGTGTCAACTTCCCCCTGAAAGTGATCCAGAATTCCTCAGTCCAATGAAATGAATTTCTTTCTCAGCTAATGAGTTACTCAGAATCTTCTGCTTCTTAGTGGGGAGAAATAAAAAGTGCAAAGTATTTTAAAAGAGTTTTCCTTCTCAACTTATCTCTGATCCAGAGGCACCTAAACTGCTAGAGTAGTATTAGGGCTGATATGGGAAACACTATTTAGGGGAATTATGTACTTAGTTTTAGTAATTTACTTGGAATTTTTTTTTTTTTTTTTTTTTTTTTGGCCGTGCCACGCAGCTTGTGGGACCTTAGTTCCCCGACCAGGGATCGAACCCGTGCCCCCTGCAGTGGAAGTGTGGAGTCCTAACGACTGGACCACCAGGGAATTCCCAATAACTTACTTGGGGTTCTGAGGGATAGGTGAAGAGATGTTAAAAGAGAGAAATATACATGAGACACTTCTAAACTGCCATTGCTCTCCTACTAGTATATATGTCCTTCTTTTCACTGATGTCATTAGTCACACATGCACTATATGTAACCCTATAATACTAAGGGAACATTCTAGTTATTCTTTTCCCTACCATCCCTTTGGTTCTATATATGTCTTCCCCCCTCATTCATTTCCCTCCAGGTTCTTCTGAGAGTTGATTTATCTGAGAAACAAAGAAACAAACAGAGGTCTTATGCCTGCGTTTTCACAACTCACCTGGATGAAATACACCAGGGCAGAAGCCATCAGGGCTCGGGATTGCACTCCCATCGGGCTGGACTCCTACTTCTCCAGATCACGCGCTGGGCATCCGTTGCCTCCTTTCCGTGCTCTGTGCCATGTCTGACTTCTTGACCTAGAGGACTTAAGGAGAGAAACTCTTCTCAGCAATAAATCGGTTTGTCCTCCTCTCTCTTTCTCTTCTCTTACTCCCTCGGTCTGTTATTTTCTGTGGTTTTTCTCTCCCCTTTCATCCTAGCTTCTTTCTCTATTTCTATTCCTGGTTTTAAGGTCTCCACGTTCGCCTCCCTGTGTCTTCTCTTCTTCCATTCTACTCTTAGTCCTTTCTAGATGTCTTTAACTTTCTCACACTGCCTCCAAAAGGAAGACGTTCAGGAAGGACACATCAGTCCTGTGAATTAGATATTTTTCTAGGCAGTGGTGAGAAACTGGACTTGAAGGAGGATCAAAGGCACGTTGAGGGTGACCACATAAGTTCTCTTCTCCATCAGAAAAGGAGTAATATTCTTGGTCCTTCACCCAAGCACTCCAGGGTGACTGTTGCCAGTTGAAAGTCACCCTGTCAATCTCCATTCACTCCCCTCTCCGTGTGATTAGCCCGCCTCTCTCCCCTTCACTATGCAGGCCTCTCCTTCACTATGTTGATAATCAACTCTCCTGGTTCTGGGTCATTTATTCCTAGACACGGGAGTAGGGCTGAGAGGTTGCCAAATGAGCTGGAAAGCTATAGCATCTTTGGAGAAAGCAGGTGGGGAGATTAGAATTTCTGGGTGCTGTCCATGAAATCCCCCTCCACCCTGACTTCGATGCCCACTGAAATAGTTAAAGAGACATTTTTAAAACAAGATTCAAGATCTATATATCTCTCTCACTCTCTCATATAAAGTCAGAGCAAAAATAAGCACACATGGAAAGGACACAGAAACTTTGTAAAGACACACCTCTATAGGAACAAATGAATGCTGTATAAATGATGTATGCTTAAGCCAGTAATCTTTTAATTAATACAAAGGATTAAAATTTTTTTTCATACAAAGTCTTTCATAAGAAAATTGGACATTTGTTTACAGGGATCTATCTTATAAACATTGGGAAAAAAACAACTTTCAGATACTGACTCTGAAAATCTGATTTTACTGAGTTGTTGAGGGGAGACCGTCGGGCGGGGTTGATTCTAAAAGCCCTCCCACCACATAACAATGTGATATGAGAATGGAGAATATAAACTTAATTTTATTTCTTAGCTAAGGAAATCAAATAGTGAGAGAAAAATCTGGTATGATACTGGTGATTCAAAATCATTCATTTCCAAAAATAAATGAACACCACATTATTATTTTTTTTTTTTTTTATTTTTTGTGGTACGCGGGCCTCTCACTGTTGCGGCCTCTCCCGTTGCGGAGCACAGGCTCCGGACGCACAGGCTCAGCGGCCACGGCTCACGGGCCCGGCCGCTCCGCGGCATGTGGGATCCTCCCGGACCGGGGCACGAACCCGTGTCCCCTGCATCGGCAGGCGGATTCTCAACCACTGCGCCACCAGGGAAGCCCTATTTTTTTAAATGTAAGGTACTTTCCAAATTTCAGCAGAAAGCTTGGCCAGGTAGGAGGTATTTTACAGGGTAAGACAGCAGAATTCTAATCTAGGCCCTCCACTAAATTATTACATAATTTCTTCAGTCCTCAGTGTTCCCATTCATTAAATAGGAGTGTAATGCCCACTGGACTTGCCCTAGATGTTGCTTTATGTTGCATCATGAAGGCATTTTGATTAGAATATTTCATGTACATGTTCATATAGTATCATTAACCTTGCCCTTCTCTTTCTCTTGTCAGACAGGCAGTAGGGCATCATGGCTAAGAATCCAGCTTGGTTGTCTGGGATGAAATACAATACTTACTTGGTCACTTATTAGGTGTGGGATCTTAGGCAAGTTATTACGTCTCTCTGTTGGCTCAGTTTCATCCTATATAAAATGGATAAAATAATGTTACTTCATACACTTTTAGAGATTAACTATGTTAATGTGTATGAAATACATCTACTAGTCCTGATATAACAAGTATTTTGTAAGTGTTAACTAAGATTGCCTTGATCTCCACCCAATTTTAACAGTAACTCTTCCCTTCAATATGCTGGATAACTGATGTCCTCCTGCCTCTCATGTGTATTGTCACCATGACCTGGTTTTAGCTTTCCTAGCGTTCCCATTCTTGAGTATTTCCCCCTTGCTGTCCTGGCCCTCTCTTCTCCCAGTAATGCCAGGCTTCACCTGCATGAACAGCCTTGCCCATTAACATGACTTTTTTCCCCCAATTGCACTTTCCTGCCGTGTGATTGCCATCATCTCTTTGCCCTCCGGCTTCCTAACAGGTTAGAACAAAATGGAATTCTGTTAATGACCTTCCTGTTACTTTTCTTTCTTAGAATTACTACTGCCCCTTGCCCTCCCCCCATCCCTCCCTCCACTGGATTATTCCCAGGAGAAAGAGAACTTCTTGTTTATCCTAATGGAAGTGATTATGCCTTGTGGCAGTTTTAACCCTGAGCTCAGTCCCTAAAGCATCCATGTAGGGAACGAAGAGACAGGAAAGAAGATTAGGATGGGAAGACTGAAGAGGTCCACACTGGAAGGGCAGATGCCTGAAGTAGAGGGGAATGAACTCATTACAACCCTACACAATCTTGTGGTTCCATTAGCTTGTGAATCATTAGCTTGTACTGAGGTTGTTAAGGACATGGAGTGGAACCAATAGAGAGCACTGTACCAAAGCCTTTTCACCTATGCTTCAGGGAATTGTTATACAACAGCTATAACAAGTGGCGCTAAAGAATTTCTTACTTCTCGTTCCTTTGATTATTCTCCTTTTGACCTTGCCTAGGTCAGGTGACTCACTGCAGGTTCTCTCCCTCTCTGTGCTTCAATGAAATAGAGGCTAGGACTATTATTACTCTGAGGCACCAAGGGTGAGCTATGAAGAGCTGACAGTGGGTTGGACCACAGCCATGGCTTCAAAAATAGATAATATGGCAGGAGAAACCAGTTTTATCTTGCATCTACTGGAAGCTCCACTAGGAAGACATAAAATAATAGTGTCTCTACTTTATGAACCATGACTGCAGCCTAAGTTGTTTTTTGGCCGTACCACACGACATGTGGGATTTAGCTCCCAGACTACGGATAGAACCTGTACCCCTGCAATGGGAGCGCAGAATCTTAACCGCTGGAGCGCCAGGGAAGTCCTAGATTTTTTTTTTTTTCATTTTTTTTAAGCAGCCTAAGTATTGAGTGGGAACTTCAGAGGCACTGAAAGTCAGTGATAGGATTAGATTTAAGGAATTTTACAAAACAGGAGGATTAAGATTATCACAGAACTATTAACTTTATATACCAAGTAACACATTACCACAAATTATGTAAGCAGCAATGTAAAATGACACACATTTATTATCTCACAGTGTCTGTGGGTCAGAAGTGTGGGCACAGCTTATTTGGATCCCTTGCTTAGGGTCTCACAAGGCTACCATCCAGGTGTCTGCTGGGTTGTATTCTCATCTAAAGGCTTAACTGGGGAAGGATTCATTTCTGGGCTTCCCTAGGCAGAATTCATTTCTCTGTGGCTGTAAGATTCATGTAAGTTGTTTCTTTAAATACAGCCAGCGAGAGAGAGAGAGGGAGAGAGGGAGCGCACAGGGAGAGATCCATACTTTAGTGAGATAGGCACTACACCTTAGGTAACCACATATATGTGATCACATACATTACATCACCTTTGCTGCCCTCCAAGCCACAAACCCCACCCACACTCCAGAGGAGGAGATTACACACGCAGGGATAATGAGAACGTCTTAAGGTCTGTCAAGTCCGTCCATCTATCTGCCACATAAAAATTGTAGAAATTATTCCCATGGATGTTTCAAAAACAGGAGAAACCCAAATGTCCCTCAATGAATGAATGGATAAAGAATGAATGAATGGATAAAGAAAATGTGGTATACCTATGCAGTGGTATATTATGCAGCCTTAAAAAGGAAGGAAATTCTGACACATACCACAACATGGATGAACCTTAAAGATATTATGCTAAGTGAAATAGGTCAGACACAAAAGGACAAATATCATATGCTTCCACTTGTATGAGGTCCCTGCAGTAGCCAAGTTCACAGAGGCAGAAAGTAGGATGGTGGTTTCCAGGATCTGGGAGGACAAAAGAATGGGGAGTTGTATTAGTCAGGGTTTTCCAGGGAAATGAAAACAATAGAATTTGTATACATAGAGAGAAAGGGATTTATTATAAGGAATTGACTCATTTAATTATGGAGGCTGGCAAGTCCAAATCTGTAGCGTGGGCTGGAAGACTCAAGACCTAGGAGAGCCAATGGTGCAGTTCCAGTCCAAAGGCTGTCTCCTGGAGAATTCTTTTCTTTTTTGGAGAAAGGGTAGTGTTTTGTTCTGTTCAGACTTTCAACGGATTGGATGAAACCGACTCACATGGGGAGAAATCTGCTTTACTCTACGATTAAAATGGTCATCTCATCCAAAGACGCCCCTACAGAAACACTCAGAAGAATGTTTGACCCAATATCTGGGCACACTGTGACCCAGTCAAGTTGACACACAAAATCAACCATCACAGGAGTTATTGTTTAATGGATACAGAGTTTCAGTTGGAGAAGATGAAAAATGTTCTGGAGAAGGATGGTGGTGATGGTTGCACAACAATGTGAATGTGTTTAATGCCATGAAACTGTACACCTAAAAATGGCTAAAATGGTAAAAATTTTATGTCATGTAAGTTTTACCACAATAAAAAAAGAGAGGAAGAGCTTAACACCTACAGGCTTGAATAGCAAAAGGCAAAATAGGGCCATGTTGAGGGGCTAGATCACCCAGAAGATGGTGACTGGTCTAGTTTTCACACTGTCCGTGTTGTGACACTTCTGCGTGAGCTTCTGGTTGGAGGGACATCAAGAAAAGATTTGAGGGTGCCCCTGATGTGGGTGTCCTCTACTGCATACCACATTTAAAGCATACTCCTATGAAGTGGATATGCTCTGCCTTGGTGATTGGAAAAGTCTCTCACTGAATCCTTTGAGAGAGATTCATACTGTGTTTATAATATCACTTAGAAGAAGTCACCTATGTCTTTTATGATCTGGTATAATTGAAAGAACAGTGAACTGAGTTCTTGTCTAGCATCGGGTAGAAAAGAGATATTCAGTAAACCACTGAAATTTGGGGGACTTTAGTTCCACTTTCTCAAAATAAAAGAATTGAGATAGATTTTTCTTAGATTTCTTTGTAGTTTAAAAATCCAGTTTATGCTGGTGATGTCTTCACAATTAAGAGTCTTGTGTTAACTGTCAACTCTCTGTAGACTATTAGCACAATTAGTATGGTATGCTAGGGTGGTAGGAAAGAATGAGATTTCCTTAATAGAAGGGGATCTGTCCTTACTTTTAAAGGGCTTATAATTTAGTTGGAGAAATGGAATAACATTAATGAAGTTGAAAATCAATACAGTGCATGTTAGAGTATATAAAACGAGGGGGAAAAAAGAAACAGATGATGACAATCTAACCTGTAGGTGTTAAGGTGAGAGGATTTTTTAAAGAAAAAAAAATTGTTTTTGAAGGAAGTATAGGACTTGTAGAGCTCACCACCAAGTCCTGGACTGCTTAGGGAGATTCCTGTGGGTGTTGACCCAAAGGACAATGGATGATTATGCTCTCCTGGGTCTCATGGGTGAAGTGTGGAGGTGAATATCAGAAATCTGGGTGATCTAGCTCAATCTTAGGCCTTCTGTAAGGAATGTATTTCTTTCTGGTCTTGTGTCTTTCTTTGGGCATTTTAACTACATACTCACATGCATCCTTCTGAGATACTCCTTCCCATAAAAAGCTATGAGGATGTGATGGGCTCACAAGAAATATGTGTCATGTCCATTTCCTCAACAAGGGTACATATATGTCTCATCTTAATCCACTAGAATATCGATGCCATCCGAAATAGTGTCGCTGTGGGAAATGATAAAGGGTCCACTTCATTGTGGTATCATTTCAGTATTTATTAATCATCACTAAAATAATTTCCTGAGATCCTATTTATGTGAAAGTCCCCATGGCAAATGCAGTAATGTATCTAATCTTGTTTCCTGTCACTCACAATCAAGGGAGGTGGCCTGGGGCTTGAGGGATAAAGGTAAGTAACATTGATTTGTTACAAGCTGATTGGACTAGGATATATTTGCGAGTTGCTGAGCTTCCTTTGTGATCTGTCTCAAAGAGTAACACTTTAAATGATCAACTATTTTCAGTTTGGCCTTAAATACCCTGCACAGAAAAGGGGAATAAAAAATATTTAGGGAGGAGGAGAGAAATGGAATCCTAATTAGGCTTTCATTTTGGTGAAAAATTATTACTGGTGAAAACTATTCAATTTCCTAATAGTTTCCTAGATTTTGTTTATTTACATATTTTTCTCCAATCTTTTATGTATTCCCTTCTTTTCATTTTTCTCCTAGTATAGTTTAAAGCAAATACTAGCTATCATATCATTTTTGCCCCCAAATACTTCAGAAGATATCTCTAATAGATAAGGATTTTTTTAAAAAGCATGTATAACTGCAACAAGATTTTTTTTTCTGGTTATGAGGTTGTGTGGGAAAAATAGGTGAGAATTCTATCAGTGAATACATATAGTATCTTTATTGGGATCCCATAGAAGTCTTTGTGACTCAAGGCAAACATATAAAATGTATTCTTTGATGAGCAATTCCACTGTGTTGAGTATTACTACTGCTAATATTAATAACTACCATTTATTGATTTCTTATTATGTTTGAAGTACAAAGCTTAGCATTTTCACCCAATATCTCATTTGAACACCTATAGCAGCCTTATCAACATTATCAAGTGGACAATATAATGTCCTAATGTATAGCCAAAGACATTCCGCAAGATTAGAGACCAAGGGAATAGCAAAGGAAGGATATGAAACAAGCTCCATCTGGTTCCAAAGTTCTCTCTGCTGCTATGTTATACTGCCACTGTATGAAATAGCACTCCTAACTAGGTTCTAAAATTACCTAGGTTATCATGGCTAGAGAGATAAGAGTCATAAGTGATTAATCCCCAAATTCCTAAGTCTATAGCTGATGAAAAAAAAGTCAAAATTAAAAAGGAAAATGTGAGACTTATGAAAGACTCAGTATAGAGATAGTCTGCTACAGTGCAATAAACAAATATTGATATTGGCATCAAGTAATCTGGTCTAATGCACACTCTTCCACAAATTTACTGTGAATTACCCTTTTAAATTTCAATTTCCATATCTGAAGCGTGGGTACAAATTCCTCTCCTCTACTGCTCATGGAAAATACAGTTTTCCCTTTCATAAATTACTTAGTGAAATACCCTGAGACACTATCAGAATCAGCATTTTCCCCTCCTGAAATAGACATAACCCAAGAATTTGCGTCAGCCAACTTCCCAGTATGAAGCAAAGCCTCTCCTTCCTGCTACCAATGATTGAGTCATTCTACTAGATATCAGTAGCTATTTAAACACTCCAGCAGGAGCTCACATATTTTTACTTTGTAGAAATCCTTGACTGCTTCACTCTCTCATTCTTGGAATAAATTTGGAAATGACTTTTGATGACCTCAAGAGCAAGTGTACAAAGGATCAACTTCATCAGAAGCCAAATGGAGAGAGAGACAAAGGTACTAGGGGTGGATAAATCTGTACAGGGACAGAATCAGGTTAGAAATGTAAACTAACTGAATGTAGGATTAGACGACTACAACACCTGAATTATGGGAAAATATTAAAGAGTTAACAGCACTTACTTAAAGGAAAAACAAGTCAGATATAATGGTGATAACGAAGATGATGTTGACAAACTAAGTTGGTATGAATGATGCTGTAGTAGAGGGTGATAACTAACTTTTATTGAACATTTGCTATAGGCTATTTTCTATGATATTCACTTTACATGCATTATTTCTCTAAATATTCACACCTTGAGATCAGGACTCATATTATCTCCCTTTTACAGAGGACTAACTGGGGATCAGGAGGATTAACTAAATTGCCCAGTTTTATGTGGCTAGTAAGTGGTAGAGCTAGGATTGATCCATAAGATGGAATGAATATTGACCAGAGAGAAATGTTGATTGAAAGATTTACTCAGATATTTGCCTCCAAGGCTAGGATTGGGCCATTATCTGCAAGACACATAACTGTCTTCAACTTCTTTTCTGCCAACTTGCCATACACATTTCTAGGAGCTTAATAACTTTAGAATCAGAGAATAAACCACATTGCTTCCTGTCAAAATTTCTATTTTGTTTGGATCATCTGTAGAGTCTATTAGGAGTGCTTTTGACACATGAGAACTCTGTGAATATATTTGACCACTGATTGATTTGGATCATTATACATTCATACTGGAAGTTTTGTGATGTGACGTTCTAAGTCACATAGCTACTGACAATTGGATTAAAGACCTATGTTTGGATCTTAACATTTGTGTGATCTTAGGCAAGTCACTGAATTGTCAGTTTCCTTGTTTGCATATAGAGGATAACATTATCAGTGCCTTATTTGTTTATCTTACAAGGTGAGGAGTCCAAATCCATTACATGAAATGTTCTCCCACTGAACCAGTAATATCTGTGCTTTTTAAGTGGTGGACCTCATAATAAGATATTCGTACACCTGTGAGCTACATGATTTATTTATTTTTATAATAATGGTGAATTTTTTTCTTGTAACAAGAAGGCCACAGCTGGTGTGAGTATAGGACATGATGTTAATATGAATCAAGTGAATATTGAGATTTCATTCCTATTTTTCTTTGGTCAATAACCCCAGTTCCAAATAAAAATTGAATAGCACAAAATTATGTATTAATTCGTTGAGGTTTTCTCAGTTGGTTAACCGACTAAAGGCTTATTTGCTTGATATCTGACATTCGTTTATGGTATGTTACTTATAACTGCGTGTGCGTGTGTGCGCGCACATGCGTGTGTGCATGTGTTTGCACGCACGCGTGTGTGCGCGTGCGTGTGTGCACACGTGCGCGTACATACACATGGTCCATATTAAAAACATCAGGCTCTCTACCCTGTGGAGGAAGTTAATCTAACCAAGCTGGGCTGAGAGTTTCTTGAAGACTCACTGTGGGGACAGTAGACGAAGCATAAGCTTTAGAATCAGATACTTGGAGTCAAATATCTGGTATCGAATCCTGGCTCCTAAATGTTGTTAGCTGCGTGACCATAGGTAAATTACTTAAATTCTTTAACTGTACATAGTTCGCATCTGTAAATGTGAATAATGAATTATTTGCAAAGCCATTGGGAATACTAGAGGTAAGTAATGCGAAGCACCAGGTACAGACAGTACCCAAAGAATTGTTTGATCCCTTGCCTCCATCATTTTTGTCTTTCTGAATCTATCCTCTGTCACTTTAGGTCTTCGTTTTCTTTCCTCTCGGAGGTGGTACCCTGCTGCTGTGTCTCTAGGGATCCTTTGTCTGGGATTACTGGTGACCGTTATGTTGCTGATAATCCAATGTAAGTGCTGAAGCCGGGAAAAGATGGAGAAAAAAAAATGAGAGCTTATAAACATGGTTTATTTGTTGGTTTCATAACCACTATAAACAGCCTTGATTTAGATACATTTTAGGCAAATTGTATTAAGAGTGAGTGGGAAAATGAATGGGTATATTGTGCTCTTCCCTCAAATAGATTGAGGCATGGGATGAAGATTATGAATGGTAGGTTTTTGATTGGTTTTGTTTTCATAACTTCATTGATAAAGCCAATTTAAATCCCAGAATAATGAGGAAGAAAATAATTTGAAGTTACTAATCCACAAGCTCACCCGAGGGACCCAAAAGTAAAAGAAACTTCATTTAGTTCATGCTGATTTTTAATAGAGATGATTTAATACCAATTTAAAGTTAAGAACCCAGAAATACAGTCTTCATAAATAAAACATTTAAAACAAAACATTCTTCAAATTTATAATATGGCCATTTAGGAAAGAGGGGATGTTGAGAGGAAAAGGAATGAAAGGAAAGATGAAACTGGCTAAGAAAGAAAGAAAATGGTGCTGATCATCCATCTAGTACACCTGTGCATTTAGGTCATAGATCTGAGTTATTTATCTCTAGAGTCCTAGAATCCAGGTTACTAAGGCCTTTGAAGTGCTAATTTGTTTCTCGGTTGTTTAAGGTCTCAAACAACTTATGTTTTCAATCTATGAACACTTTCAATCTATAAAACTTTTCCTACTGATCTGGGAGGAGAGCCCTTGACTCAGAGATGGTCATTGGAAGAGTCTTCCTCTGAGGCTTGGACCACTTTGCAACAGGGTCAAATCTGGCTTTCAACCCAAGAGGTCTACTTTGTACTGAACCGTCAAGCTTCTAGAACTGAGACATTGGACCCTTAACATTTGTTGCCTGCTTGATTTCACACCTTTCCTTTCATCTCCACCCTTCCTAAAAAAACAAAACAAAACAAAAAAAACAAAAAACAAACAAAAAAATAACAAACTAAAACTGAAAAATATGTTTTCAGACTCTTGTGTTAGCAGCTTAAAAAAATTCCGTGGGAAGGTTTCTCAAAAATGGGGTGAATGTCACAGTTTTTGACTAAAATCAGGAAATGTGGAAGGGTGGAGAAAGGGCAGAGGAATTAAGACACAACTAGAGTAAGTCATTAATGACAAGTGCTACTAATAGTCACTGAGTCTGGTTGGTGTCTATCTTAGATTGTCTATATTTTATTTATGCCACGCGTATAAGACTTATCTCGTGATTCCTTTTAACTTGTGTGTAACTCTCAACAACGAGTAAAATCCTGTCTTTTTTTTCAAATCACAAGTATCTGTGACAGTTCCTCACGTTAAAAAAATATTGCATGAATATCAAATAATTTCCAAATCTGTAATTCCTGAATAAATTTGGGTGATTTTGCAGCAGTTTGTTGTCAGAACAAATGGTTTGATTCAGTTCTTTGATTTCCTCAAAATCCTGTGGAGGAATTTTTACTGGGGTTGGAAATGGAGTCTTAATTCAGTTCTGATTTAGTATCCCAGGTGTCTGATCTCCTAAAGCAACAGCAAGAAAACCTTACTCACCAGGAAGATATCCTGGAGGGACAGATTTCAGCCCAGCACCAGACAGAAAATTCTTCCCAGGAGTCACAAAGGGAACTCAAAGAAATGATAGAAACCCTTGCCCACAGGCTGGATGAAAAATCCAAGAAACTAATGGAACTTCATCACCAGAACCTGAATCTCCAAGAAGCTCTGAAAAAAGCAGCCAAATATTCAGGTATGAGGGAGGGAGGGGTGAAGAGAGACAGTGGAAGCTTCTCTGTAAATCTTAACATTTTTTGGAAATATCTCTAGGCACAAAATTGGCATATTGATATATGTATCCTTTTTTGTTCATCATGTTCTACACCAGAAGTCCTCTCTTTTTGTCATCCTCACCCTATCCCATGCCAAATTCTTGAGTTAATCTGATTCAATTAACCATACTTTTTGGTGGATTTAAGTTTTCCTGCCTCACAAGAGCCTTCTCTTTCTTTATAACTTTCTAGTTTTGAGATTTTTCTGGAAGAAATCCCTCACCTTTACCCTTTGCACAGATTCTTCTCTCTTTCCATTCCAACGTATCTTAATCATTGATTTCTTTTCCTAAGGGGTCTCCTTTGTCCTGGGGACCCCTTTCTCTTCATTAGCGCTCTTCTATGGGACTGTTTCTCATAAAGTGTACTACATCAATGTAAATTGAATCAATAGAGGTGAGCTGGCTTGTAAGTGTTAAGTAAATACTTCAAATTAGACAAAGTTATGAGAGACCCAGGAAGTCAATGTATATGAGAAGAACTGAGTTGATCTCAGTTGACTAGGTGAACTCAGAATCTAGGAGGCAGATAGAAACATTTATAACATGGAGATGATAATGTGAACTCAATATTACAGAAGTGATCTGTACAGTTAGTATAGTTTTTCTACAACGTATAATTAAATCAGGTATGTGCTTTTAGTCATGGGGAGAATTTGAAAGTGTGAAATAGAGTCACTTTCAGTGGTACATTGCTTTCTTGGCATTAGTAACTAGCTGTCACTAATAAACAGAGATTTCTGCAGCTTCTTGCTTGTGCAGCTCACCTTAATCTCAACCACGTAGTTTTGTTGAATAAAGATTATAAAGTAACAGTTTATTGGTACCCATCCATTTATTTTATAGATGAAAAAATTGAAACCCAGGTAAGTTAAATGATAATAACGATAAGTAGTTTTGTATAAAGTTTTGCAGTTTATAAATCCCTTCAGTATGTACAGGGTTATTTAAATTTCCAAAATTAGCTGACGTTTATAGACAAGCTGATTTTTTAGCAAGTGTCAAACATATATTGAATCTCTTTAAGGAAAGAGCTGTTTAGGAAATAAAACCATCTCAAAGAAGGCTTAAAGGAAGGAGGCTAATATATCAAGGACAGGAATGTTTATATAAGCAGACATAGCTACATACCAAAAATGGGTGGGGCTGTAAAATAGTCTTGTTTTTATCAGTTGTATGGGAGTAAAATTATGTCAGGATTGTTCAGAACTGTATCCCAGAGACGCCAAGTGTGGACAGCTAATGAAAAATAATAGGTGAGGGCTTCCCTGGTGGCGCAGTGGTTGAGAATCCGCCTGCCGATGCAGGGGACGCGGGTTCGTGCCCCGGTCCGGGAAGATCCCACATGCCGCGGAGCGGCTGGGCCCGTGAGCCACGGCCGCTGAGCCTGCACGTCCAGAGCCTGTGCTCCTCAACGGGTGAGGCCACAGCAGTGAGAGGCCCGCGTACCACACACACACAAAAAAATAATAATAAAATAATAATAATAATAGGTGATATGTCTTTTGTAGCAGATACACCAAGTAACGTGTTTTCATTCCTTGGCAGCGTCAGATAAAGGCCAATTAGTAGAGATGCCAAATAAATCACTGCTGTTCATCAAGCAGCTTTGAGATTCCCAAAAACATTAATAATAAAATACTATGCAAAAAAATTATGCCAGTTTTCTCAAGTTTGAGCCAAGTTTTATCTTTCTTACTAACCAGTCTGTGGTCCTCGGTATATTTATGAAGAGGGCAAGACCCTGAGAAATTAGTATATGTGATTTTTTTTTTTTTTAGTTTTTGTTTTTTTTTCTTTTTTTTTTTTCTTTTTGGCTGTGTTGGGTCTTCATTGCTGCACACGGGCTTTCCCTAGTTGCTGTGAGCGGGGGCTACTCTTCTTTGTGGTGCGCGGGCTTCTCCTCACGGTGGCTTCTCTTGTTGCAGAGCATGGGCTCTAGGCACGTGGGCTTCAGTAGCTGTGGCTCGTGGGCTCAGTAGTTGTGGCTCGCGGGCTCTAGAGGGCAGGCTCAGTAGTTGTGGTGCACGGGCTTCATTGCTCCGCGGCATGTAGGATCTTCCTGGACCAGGGCTCGAACCCGTGTCCCCTGCATTGGCAGGCGGATTCTTAACCACTGTGCCACCAGGGAAGTCCCTAGCATATGTGGTTTGCTTGAGGTCAGCCAGCTAGAAAGATGCAGCGTCTTCAAAGTAACAGACTACATTTTAGCACCAGAATTAGTGGTGGTTCTCAACCCTTAGTGCACAAAATTATCACCTAAGTAGCTTGTTAAAAGTGGCAAGTTCCAGATTTACCCCCAAATTCTGTATCAAAATACCTTGAGGGGCATCAAGAAATATTTCCTCAGTTAATTCAAACTCAGGAGTTTGAGAGGTAGTGTGATATAGTGATTAAACACACAGACGCTAGTGCTACACTGCCCATGTCCAAATCCCATTTTCTCTATCTTTCGAATGAAGAAAATTAACCTAACTCTTACATACTGTGGTTATGAGGATTAAATGAGCCAATACATAAAAATTACTACCAACCATTTCTGGCACATTGGTTAACACAGTGGTTATTGTGTTTGTTAAATAAAAAATAATAATAATTAAAGGAAATACAGGTGGTTTGAATGCCACATTTTAATATTCATCTTTTTCACTTTTTCATAGCTTGGAAAACCTACCTAGACCTTTCTTTTAGTTCAGGAAAACCAATATACGCTTTCCTTTGACATAGTAAGACAGGACTAGGCAAATTAATAAGTTAGGAAGCTTGCATTCTTTGCTTTCAATCCGGCCTTATGTATGCCCTTCCCCATTCACTTTCTTCTTTCATAGTTCAGTGCCCTTCTACTTTGTCCTCTCTGATAACGCCTGTTCTTACAAAATTATCTGATGGTTTTATGCCACAATGAAAATTGAAATGAAAATGTCGCCTTGCTCAAGGATTTGAAGTTTGTTTGTTTGTTTTTTTTGTCACAGCATAGGACAAAGGGCTTTGTTCCTCAGTAAAGAGATTCCAAGTGTTAGTAACACACAGAAGAGATGATGATGATGAGGGGAGAAGGAGGAGGATATGGTGGGGAGGGGAAGGCGGAAGCGGAAGAGGATTTGGGGATCCTTTAAAATATCTGTAAAACACATATTTTGCCTATCGCCTAAGCCTTGAGTTGAGTTTTTTGGACTCTCTGGGAATTTTCTGCTGAAGACTTTCCCCTACTTTCTGAAATCCTATTTAAATTGAGATGCTCTCTTTGCATCAGGATACTGTTCTCCCTAGAACAGCTCTGTCCAAAAGAAATACAGTGTGTGCCACATATGCAACATTAAATTTCCTAGTAATCACAGTAAACATGAAAAATATACAGATGAAATTAATTTTAGTGACATATTTTATTTAACCCAATATACTTGAAATATTATTTTGACACTCATCAGTATAAATATTATTAATGGGATATTTTATATTCTTTTTTTCATAGTAAGTTTTCAAACTCAGGGGTATATTTTACACTTACAGAACATCATCTCAATGCAGATTAGCCGTAATTCAAATACTCAAGAGCCACAAAGGGCTACATATCCAGAATCAGGAGGCACAGTATCTAAGCCCAAATCCGTCATTCAAAGACCTGAAGTTTTAAAATATATAAGCATATCTTTTTTAGTAGCAGAATAGCTATTACATATTCATCCCCCAACTCTCACTTCCATGATTCCAAACATAATTTTTAAAAAATAGATCAGATTCTAAAATTACATCCCAGCTCAAGCCTTGCTTTTTAACAGCCTTGCTTTTTAATTGAGTTTTCTAAAATCAGAATGCTTCATTTCTTTTTTCTCCAAAAAATGGAGCAATAAAGACTCTAGGCTATTTAGGTATTTGCAGAGTCTGGGTATAATTCTAATTAAGAAGAGGAGGTAGCATGTGAGAGTCCTGAGAGGTGAATTGATTTAAGAATTGTAGAAATATTTTTACTCAGGCATAACTCACTAATTAAGTATATTACATTTCCTAGGTCCTTGTCCCCAAGACTGGCTCTGGCATGAAGAAAACTGTTACCAATTTTCCTCTGGCCCATTTAATTGGGAAAAAAGCCAGGAGAACTGCTTGTCTTTGGATGCCCACATGCTGAAGATTAATAGCTCAGATGATTTGGTGAGTTTTTAATGGATGTGTGTTGGGCTGGAATATTGGTTTACAGGGAAATAGATCAGGTTAAGGCCCTTCTTAAGAATCAGAATATGTACCTGTTTTCTAGCCTAGGCTGGCCACTGGTTACATGCATGACCTTGGATGGACAGGTTATGAAGTATCTCTAGGGTCCAGTAGACATTTCTGTAAAGCCATCGAGAGGATGTCTAAGAGCTCTTTGGGTTCCTTCGTTTTGCGAATCTAATCTAAAAAGTCCACATCGACTCTTTCATCAACTCAGAAACGTTACTTCCCACAGGAATTCATCCAGCAAGCAATTGCCCATTCCGGTTTCCCATTCTGGATGGGGCTGTCTCTGAAGAAACCCAACTACTCATGGCTCTGGGAGGATGGTTCTCCTTTGATGCCCTACTTGTAAGTTGCCTATTCTTTTTGATGCCCCACTTGTAAGTTTCCTATTCTTTGCTGAACCTACTAGTGAAGTTACTGCCACATTCCACACAATGTCCTCTTCTTGCTGGAAAGAAGCTTGGGGAATTTCTGAATCTCCCTCCCCAGCTCTCTCACACAGGGACTTGCCCGTTTACCCATTCAGATCTTCTCTTAAATTTTCCTTCTCACGTTTATTGCTGACTTGAAGCTTTAAGACAAGGCTAAGTGCCTGACACAAGGTGGCGGTAAATCTAAGTTTGTTTTTCTCCCTGCCTGCAGGTTTAGACCCCAGGGAGCTGTTTTCCAGATGTATCCTTCAGGCACCTGTGCATATATACAAAGGGGAGCTGTTTTTGCTGAAAACTGCATTTTAACTGCATTCAGTATATGTCAGAAGAAGGCGAACCTATTGAGGGTACAGTGAATGTGAAGGCTCTGGAAGAAAAGGAGGAGAAGACCTTTGAATTTTCTTCTGAAAATTAAGCTGTACTTCGTCACTTAGGTGCAAACCATAAAAGCCCTGAGAACTTCCCGTTACTAGCTAAAGTGAAGAACTCCTTAGCAGAGACTGGGGCCCAGCTGCTTGACACCTTGATAGCAAAAGTTTTAACTCTCTATGTATATATTTTTTCACCTAGCTTGTTCCAAGCCCCCCTGCCAGTCTTCAGTGAAGTCTGTCTTCCTGTTTCTATTGTTGTTTCTAAGAACTTGTTGCCTAACTCAAGGTCACAGAAATTTTTCTGCTATGCTTTCTTCTAGACATTTTATAGTTTCAGATTTTACATGGAAATCTTTAACTTTTGGGGGGATAATTTGTAAGTCACGTATGGATGTATGGAAGTTCTTTTTCTTTTCCTTTTTGCATGTGGCTATTCAATTATTTTTGCAACATTTGCTGAAAAGACTATTCTTTCTTCACTACATTGCCTTTGCACTTTTGTCAACAATTATCCATACATGTCTGGGTCTATTTCTGGACTCTATTCTGTTCCATCGATCTATTTGTGTATCTTTTGTGCATAACACCATTATGATATTTTGGATTTTGTAGTTTTATAATATATCTTGAAATCACATGGAGGTAGTTCTTCAATGTTGTTTTGGTTAATCTATGTCTTTGCATTTCCATCTTAATTTTTGAATTGGCTTGTCAATTTCTAAAAAAACTTTGAAATTTTGAGTGTGATTTCACTGAATCTATAGATAAATTGGGGGAAATTGAATTCTTTAAAATACTGATTTGTTCAACTCATGGATTTTCTTTATGCAATGTTTTGTAATTTTCTCTGTATAGATATTTCACATATTTTATTAGATTATCGTCATGTATTTCACATTTTTTATGCTACTGTAGATGGTATTGTTATCATTGTAGTTTTTATTTCCAATGTCCTTTGCTATTGTATAGAATTATAGTAGTTTTTTATATTAACCTTATATCCTGAAACCTTGATAAGCTCACATATTTCTTTTAGTAAGTTTGTGTGTGTGTTTGTGTGTGTGTGGTGTGTGTGTGTATTTCTTTGGATTTTCCTCATACATAATCATGTCATCTGCAAATAAAAATATTTTTATTTTTTTCCTTTCTGGATGATTTTTATGTCTTTTCCTTGCCTGATTTCATAGACTAGAACGTCCAGTACAATATTGAATAAAAATGGTGAGAGTGCAAATTCTTATTTTGTTCTTGATCTTGGAAATAAGTCAATGTTATACCATTAACTAAGGTGTTAACTGTATATTTTTCATAGATGAATATTATCAGTTGGAGAAATTTTCCTTTTGTTCTTAGAATACTGAGAGGTTTTATCAGAAATGGGTATTGATTTGTCTAATACTTTTCCTATATCTGTTGAGATTATCATATAGTTTTTCTTTTCTCTTTTTAGTTTTTTGACAAGATGAATTAACTTAAATAGTTATAGAAGTTTAAGCCAACTTTAGATCTCGAGATGTATTATCATTTTAATATATCACTGGATTAGATCTGCTAAAATTTGGCTTAGGATTTTTGCAACTACGTTTATGAATGATATTTATATGTAATTTTCTTTTCATGTAACAGCTTTGTCTGGTTTAGGTTTCAGAGTAGTACTCCTTTATGCCAATTTTCTGGAAGATTTTGTGTAGAATTGGTATGATTTGTTCATTCAATGTTTGAAGCAATTTGCCATTGAAGTCATCTGGGCATGGAGTTTTCTTTGTTTCACAAGATTTTTAATTATTTACTGTTAAAGGTTCAGTTTCTTTAATAGATGCAGTGCTATTCAAATGATTTATTCTTGAATGAGCTTTGGTGGTTGGTGTCTTTCAAGGAATTTGTCCATTTCATCTAAGTTGTTTAATTTTTTTGGCCTAACATTTTTCTTTATATTTTCTTATTACTTCAATATCTCTAGAGTCTGTAGTGATGCTACTTCTCTTATTCCTGGCATTGTTAATTTATGCCTCCCCTTTTTTAGAAAAATCAGTTTGGCTCTATAATGTTTGCTCTGAGCTCTGTTTGAATGAAATTAATACAGGCACTCCTTTTTTTCTCTGATTAATGTAAATATGATATATCTTTTTCCATTCTTTTACTTTTAACCTAGTTTTTGTCTTTTTAGTTAGAGTGTGTTTCTTTTAGGTGACAAATAGTTGAGTGCTGCTATTTTATATAATTTGACAATTTCTGTCTTTTTTGTGTGTGTTTAAACCATTACATTTAATGTGATATTGATGTAATTAGATTTAAGTCTACCATCTTGATATTTCCTTTCACTTTGTTTCAACTTGTCCTTGTTGCCTTTTCCTCTTTTCTAGCCTTCTTTTGTATTAATTAAATATTGCTTACTCTCCCATTTTATCTTCCTGTTGGCTTATTAGCTATTACTCTTTGTTTTGTTATTTTAGTAGTTGTTTCAGGATTTATATACACCTCACGACTTACTGCAGTCTACCTTGAAGTGATATTATACAACTTCATGTCTACGAATAGAACCTTAGAATAGCATACTTCCATTTCTTTTCTCCCAGCCTTCACACCAATGTTGCCATACATTTTATTTTTATATCTGTTGTAAACACCACAATGCATAGTTATCATTGTTGCTTAAATAGTAAATCATCTTTTAAAGACATTTAAACAGTAAGCAAAAAAATCTTACATATTTGCCCATGTAGTGACCATTTTGGGTGCTCTTCATCTCCTTTTTAGATCCACATTACATCATGTGATATTCTAATTTTTCTTAAAGGACTTTCTTTATCATTTCCTAGAGTGAAGGTCTGCTTGTGAGGAAATCTGTCTTCTTTTTCATCAAGTTTGAAAAAATTTAAGCTGCTAGGCTATTACCTCTTCAAATGTTTTTTCTGCCCCGCCCCCCGGTACCCCCCTCACTCCACCTCTCTCCCCTCCCCCCCGCCCCTATGCACACACACACACACACACACACACACACACACACACACACACACTGTTGAGGGACTCCAGTTATGTGAATATTGGGCTGCCACAGTGCCCTAATGCTTCTTCCTTTCCTGCTCTCTTCCCTCCCTCCCTCCCTGTCCTTGTTCCTTCCTTTCCTTTTAAAATTATTATCTCTCAGTGTTTCATTTTTGTTAGTTTCTATTGTTATATAATCAAGTCCACGAATCTTTTCTACTGAGTGTCGATCATTAATATCATACAGCGTATTTTTCACCCCACACTTTGTAGTTCTCATCTCTAGAAGTATGCTTAAAAAACAAATCCTCCATGTCTTTATGTAGCTTTTTAAATCTACGAACATATGAAGAACATATTAACTATTTTAATGTCTGGTGCCTTCTAATTCTAACCTCTAAGTTGTGTTTTGTAATTTTATTTTTTAATTGGAGTACAGTTAACCCTTGAACGATGCGGGGGCTAGGGGCACCAGCCCCTTCATGAGGCGGAAAATCTATGTATAACTTTGCAGTCAGCCCTCTGTACCTCCTTTCCAAATGTGGATTGTGTAGTACTGTAGTATGGATTTAGTGATAAAAATCCACTTATTTGTGGATCCATGCGTTTCAAACCCATCTCGTTCAATGATCTACTGTATGATTGACTTACAATATTATATCAGGTCGATGCTAGATATTTTTTGCTCCTCTAAATATTCCTGAGTTTTATTGTGAGAACAATTTAAGTTACATAGAAACAGTGTGACGCTCCTAAGCATAGCTTTTATGATTATCAGGCAGCACCAAAAGAAGTTCTCAGTCTGGGGTTAACGATTCTCCATTATGAAGGAAATATTTTCTGAGTATCCCACCCACTACTCAATGAGCTATGATCTTGTCCAGTCTTGCTGTTGGGAAAGGGCACTGTTTCCTGCCCCACATGAACCTGGGCATTATTTCCTTCGTTTATTTTATTTTGTTAATGATATATCTTTCCATTAATTTAGATATTATTAAAAATTCTCTGCACAGTAATTTGGAGCTTTTAATATAACACTCTTGCAGATTTTTATTACATTTGTTATTGTATTTATTATTAGGCTATTGATAGTTTTCTTGCTATTGTAAATGACAAAAAATTGTCTATTTTTGTTGCTATATAGGAATACAACATATATTTGAATATGGGGTTTTGTATCCAGTCAAGTTGCTATAGGCCATGAAATAAGATAAGACAAAGAATTAAAAGATATTAAGATTGGAAATGAAGAAATAAGACTGTCATCACTTGCAGATGATATCATTAAGTGCTTGGAAAATCCCCCCAGATCTACAAATTATTAGAATTAATAAGTAAAAATAGGAACTTGACTGGAAACAAAACCCCTTTGTTTATTTTATTTATTTATTTGTTTGTTTATTTTGCGGTACGCGAGCCTCTCACTGCCGCGGCCCCTCCCACCATGGAGCACAGGCTCCGGACGCGCAGGCTCAGCGGCCACGGCTCACGAGCCCAGCCGCTCCGCGGCACGTGGGATCCTCCCGGACCGGGGCGCGAACCCGCGTCCCCTGCATCGGCAGGCGGACTCCCAACCACTGCGCCACCAGGGAAGCCCGCCCTTTGTTTATTTTTGATGGTTCTTTCTCCAAACCCTCTGGTTACTCCCTCGCACTCCTGCTCTGATCTGTAGCAGATTCTCTGCAGGTCTCTGGGGTTCTCTGTCTCTGTGCAGCTCTCCTCTCTCGTACACTCGCCTGAACTCGTGCTGCCTTTGTCTGTCTCAATTCAGGGGTTCTCGAGTAATCTCCTCAGCTCCCCTTCCCTGTGTGTGGCCTGCAAACTCCACAAGTTGAAAACTGCTGATTCGTGCATTTTGTCTGTTTTTGTTTGTTTGTATCTGTCAGGTTGGAAGGTAAATCCAGCTGTTGACTGAAAAAAAAACTGCAGAACGTGAGTGTTGTGAGTTAAGTTTTATTTGGGGCAAAATGAGGACTATAGCCCAGGGGACGGCATTTCAGAGAGCTCTGAGAAAGTGCCCCCCAAAAAGTAGGGGGGAAGGTCAGTGTTATATATGATTTTAGTGAAGGGGGTACGTGCAGTCAAGCACACGTTTTGGCAGAGGGTGGCTACTAGTCCCGGGGAGCAGCTGTCACCATGGATGATTTTAGTGCTTTTCTAGGTACGAGGAGACGCAAGAATTGGGCTCATAAAATTTTCTCCTGAAAATATCTAACTATCTAAAAACCTGTTCTGCCCATTTTTCCCAGAGCACAGAGGGCCTCATTCCTGATCTCCACCCTGAACTCCTTTCAGGGGCGTTGAAGGCCAGCAGCTGCAGCGGCTCAAGATGTAAACCTTGTAGAGGTAGACGGCCAGAGCCAATTTGTAGGTGGCACGGTCCTTATGACTCCGTTTGGCTTTGAGCAAACGTCCAAGAAAAGGATTTTGTAATTAGGGACTTTAGTTTCTCTTTCTGTTGGAACTACTGATATCTCTGAACAAAAACATGTTAGGCTGAAAGGATCCCTGCAAAAAAAAAAAAATCTAGTCCAGATTGGAAGATGAATTTCTTGCCTCTGTCTGGTATAGAAATTTCAAAGTTGATAACAGAGCTATCTTCTTTAGCCAAGCTGACAGTGCCAATGAGTCATTGTTCAGTCACTTTTACTATTTCTGTCTCCAGTTCTCCCAGACGTTGGCAACTTGTCTTCCTAAGCCTTAGATTTGGAGGAAACTGCCTTAATCTGATCTATCTTGGGGATATATCTCTCAGTTTATAGACTGCTTCTTGATCCCAAAGACATAAATATTCTTATCCTTGCTTGTTAACTATTTAAACGAGGGCTACAACTACAGCCTTGGCCTGCAGTCTATTTATGTATGCCCTGAAAGCTAAGACTGGTTTCTACATTTTAAAATCGTTATTAAAACAAATATGCAGAAGAGACTGTAAGTGACCCACAGAGTTTGAAATATTTATTCTCTCATCCCTTGCTGAAAGAGTTTGCTGACCCCTGATGTAAATTACTTACTGTTTAGGCCATGTTTATTTCTCATTAAGGGAATGAACTCTGAATTTGGACTGAGTTCAAATCCCAGTTTTTTACATCTCTGTTATCTAAGGAAAGTTACTCAACATCTTTATTAGCTTGATTACCTTAACTGAAAGATAGGAGTAACACTAGTAGCTCATAGATCTTAATTTTATTTCTAGTAGGTCATAGATATATGAGGATTTAATGGGATAATGTTTATATAATAATTCATGTAGTGCCTAGGATTTGGTTAGAGTTCAAGAAATGTTAACTATTCTATTAGTTCATTTTTTCCTTGTATTTATAGTGTCCTACAAGTGCTTCTGGTTCTGGTAGTAGGTTCTTAATCTCATACAGCAAATTGACCAAATAGCTCCTTAACTTAGGTTTAATGGTGTTTATAAGCATTGCTTAGGATTCTTTTTTGCTGTTGTTGTTGTTGAAATAATGTCCTGTGGAATACCTCCTGACTTGCCTCTTTTTTCGTGAACCGTAAAGAGTATTGTTCAGCATTTCTTCAGTTTCTTCTTTGTGGAGATTTTCTGAGTTTATTAGGGCTTGCAGGGCATTTGGGTCAATGAGAATAGATGGTATTCTATTATAGAAGAGATGGTATATAAGTGAATATTATTTAAAATACTGAATTATCTTAGAGTATTCCACAGAGTTAGGCTGTTCTGATTTGGAAAGATGAGCAGAATAGGTATGCTTTCCAGCATCTATTGTTCAAGTTTTTAAATCTTAGCAAGTAAAATGAGCACATTTAAAATATCTGATCTTTATACCTTAATGTCTCCAAATGTACCTCTTTGCACCTATAGTTACTTCTAAAATCCCCTCCATGATCAGTCATTCTCATCCCAGTGATGTGCTAGGTATTAACCCATGAAGGATGCCATGAACCAGAAAGTTAATGAACTACTCATTTCCTGGGAGCAAATTTTAAAAATGAGAGAGAAGTACATGGTCCTGAGGATTTGCACAGCTGCGAAAACATAGAATTTTAAGTAGGAGTATTAGGTATTTGACTTGTACCTGAACCATAAGGAAATATCAGTGGCTTTGAAAATTATTAAATTGGCCGTTTGTAGAACCCTTTAAACTTAGTGGTCCACATTATACTCCAGTGAAGAGCCACATGCCTCAGCTCTTCCCTAGTTCTTTACCCCATTAAGAGCACAGCTGACAGATGATTTATAATTCTACTCGTAGAGAATATACATAATTTAAGCTTAGTAAAGCATCCTATAAGACAGATAGCCGGAACCTGAATATATTCATAAACATATATGTGTTTGCTAAGCTCTTTTCTGGGATATGCTTCTATAGCACTAAGTCTTTTACTTATTTACAACAGACCCCAAACATTAAAAAAAAATTAAATAGACAACTTTTTCTCAATATTATGCCCATCTTATTAAGCACGTGGGTTATATATTGGAAATGAAGTAGGATGCCAAATATATAATTTTAAAACAGCTGCTTATAAACCTCAGTAACCTAAATATCAAAATAACAGTATCAGGATATTTTGCTTTCTCCAAGTTTTTCTAATTTGCTGTGACAGAGATGTGGATTAGAAATTTTTCTCACTTTTTGGGGGTTACATAATCACTTATTTAACAACTCTCACTCAGATGCTTTCTTTCTTTAGTCCTAACATAGTAGACAGTAATTAACATACAGAGAGCCTATCCTTAGGGTCCTTACAGTCTAGTGTGTAGGAAGAAAACAAACAAATTAAAAATAGCTACATATGTACAATTTTATTGATTCATTTAATATGTGAAGCGCTACTCTAGATGCTGGGAATTTGTAGTGAACAAGACAAGTTTCCTGCTCTCCAGGAACTTATGACACATTGGCAGACACTGAAAATTAAAAGTAAAATAAACATATGTGGTTATTATTGAAGGAATCCAACAGCTGCTCACAATAGAATAACTCCCAACAACTACAATGTCTTAGGAATAAAGTAATACAGATGCCTTTAAGCAGAGTGAAAGTCACGTTTTTATTATGAGTCAGGTCCACCCTGCAGAAATGCTTCAGTTTTACTCACAAGTGAATAAAACAGATTAACTTCCTCTAATTTGCCTTGAAATTCATAATATAAAGCAGCAGATGGCGCCATCACCTCATTCACTTCTGCCTGATTTTGCTAAATCTTTTTAATGAATTCGTATTGACTCAGCTCAGATCACACCCCACAGGGACTCCGTTTTCTTTTTTTAGTTACCCTGTATCTTTCTTATTCACCATCCAAGGATACTAGCTGGGCTTAAAGACCCATCATCGTTTTGCTGGTGAGGAAACAAGCAGAGGAAATGAAACAATACATCTAAAGTCACTCAGTTAATCCAGTGACAGAATCAGGAGGGACATGGTTCATTCATTAGCTAGAATGTGGACTTTCAACTTAGAAGTTCTGCCAATAACTTGGAGATTTTTTTCCCCCTCTGCAATTCAATTGCCTTATCTCAGGTTGTTTCCACTTTTAAAAATAAATGAATAGAATATACCAGGTGAATAGCTTCCAAATATTTTATGGGTTCAATAAAATTATGTACTAAATTCCCAGATATAAAACAAGTAAAATCAGGGATGCTCTGGTTGTATTGATACTGGGACAGTCTAGACACTTTCCTGTTTGGCTTGTACTGCATCACATTTTGCTATATTTTTCTTCCTATTAAAGATGATAAAGAGTTTAGAGGTACAGGAAAGAAAAGAAAAGATAGCCAAAGTATTTGACCAAAACATGACTGGCCAATACAGTAACAAAAGCAAATGCAATGGAGAAAGAAGAGCCACAGTGGGTGGAGAAAACAGGGACAATGCCACAGCTAACCTAAAACAAACAAACAAACATATATACAAAAAATACCTCCCACTTGAAAGTAACACCCACCAGTCTTTGTTTTCCCCTGCTCTCCACAGTCAATTTAAAGACAACTTGGGGGCTTCCCTGGTGGCGCAGTGGTTGAGAGTCCGCCTGCCGATGCAGGGGACACGGGTTCGTGCCCCGGTCCGGGAAGATCCCACATGCCGCGGAGCGGCTGGGCCCGTGAGCCATGGCCGCTGGGCCTGCGCGTCCGGAGCCTGTGCTCCGCAACGGGAGAAGCTAAAACAGTAAGAGGCCCGCGTACCGCAAAAAAAAAATAAAAATAAAAAAAATAAAGACAACTTGGTTGTGACTTGGGACTAGAAATTGGAATTACCAACAGTTTAGCTCTTAGTTCATAAGTAGTATAATTGTTAGTGTTCTTGCCTATTTCCCCCAATGGACAGGACCATTAAGACACTGGTCTAGACATTGGACATAGAATACCTATAGAGACAGAATGCTTGTCCTTTTGGAGTTTGTAAGCAAGAATACCTATAGAGACAGAATGCTTGTCCTTTTGGAGTTTATAAGCAAGAATACCTATAGAGACAGAATGCTTGTCCTTTTGGAGTTTATAAGCAAGAATACCTATAGAGACAGAATGCTTGTCCTTTTGGAGTTTATAAGCTGAACCAGACAATAGCATTAGGTAATTTTAGGCTATAATATAGGTAGGCACTTATATATATATTGTACATGTATTATTATTTTTAAAGTATTTTTGCTTACTTCTCATAATCTTTTATACATATATTTACGGATAACCTACAATGAATCAGAAACTAGTCTAGGTTCTTGGGATATATATGTGAATGAGCAAGGAATGAACAAGCAAGGTTCCTAACTCATGGGGCTTACAAACATGGAGACATGGCGAGTCTAACTACACACAGATGAGATGTATTCCAATAGTGTGAAGTACTTCAAAGAGAAAAAGAAAAGCTGTCTGATGTGATTCAGTGTGAAGCACAGATGCTGTGGTCATATTCTGCATCAGACTGAATGATCAGCGAAGACCTACCAGAAAGAGTGATATTTGAACTAAGAACAAATGATCAAGAAAAACCCCACCACGCAAAGTTCTCAAGGCAAAGCATATTAGCCAAAGTATAAGCGCAAAATTCATGAGACAGGAACAACTTGATGTGTTTGTGTGATCCAAAAGAATATTACATGATATAACTTATATGTGGAATCTAAAAAATAGTACAAATTAACTTATTTACGAAGCAGAAATAGACTCACAGACATAGAAAATAAACTTATGGTTACCAAAAGGGAAGGGGGGGAGGGATAAATTCGTACTATGAGATTAACAGATGCACACTACCATATATAAAATAGATGATAAACAGCAAGGAGTTACTGTAGAGCACAGGAACTATATTCAATATCTTGTAATAAACTATAATGGAAAAGAATAAAAAAAAATATAGACACACACACACGTATATACATATATATGTATCCAAATCATTTTGCTGTATAAAACTTAGAGGAAAACATAGGCAGAACACACTTTGACATAAATCGCAGCAATATCTTTTTCTATCCATCTCCCAGAGTAATGGAAATAAAAACAAAAATAAACAAATGGGACCTGATAAAACTTAAAAGCTTTTGCACTGCAAAGGAAACCACAGACAAAACGAAAAGACAACCCACAGAAACTATTCGCAAATGATGCGACCAACAAGGGATTAATTTCCAAAATTATTACAAACAGCTCATGCAGCTCAATATCCAAAAAACAAACAACCCAATCAAAAAAAGGGGCAGAAGACTTAAATATTTCTCCAAAGAAGACATACAGATGGCCAAGAGGCACATGAAAAATGCTCAACATCACTAATTATTAGAGAAATGCAAATCAAAACTACAATGAGATATCACCTCACACCAGTCAGAATGGCCATCACCAAAAGATCTACAGACAATACATGCTGCAGAGGGTGTGGAGAAAAGGGAACCCTCTTGCACTGTTGGTGGGAATGTAAATTGGTACAGACACTATAGAGAACTGGATGGAGGTTCCTTAAAAAAAACTAAAAATAGAGCTATTATATGATTCAGAAATCCCACTCTTGGGCATTTATTCAGAGAAAAACATGTTTCGAAAGGATACATGTACCCCAATGTTCATTGCAGCACTCTTTACAATAGCCAAGACATGGAAACAACCCAAACGTCCATCAACATATGAATAGATAAAGAAGATGTGGTATATATATATATATATATATATATAAAATGGAATATTATTCAGTCATTAAAAAAATGAAATAATGCCATTTGCAGCAACATGGACGGACCTGAAAATTATCATACTAAGTGAAATAAGTCAGACAGAAAAAGATAAATATCATATGACATCGCTTATATGTGGAATCTAAAAAAAATGGTATAAATGAACTTATTTACAAAACAGAAACAGAGAATGAACTTATGGTTACTAGCAGGGAAGGGTAGTGGGGAGGGATAGATTGGGAGTTTGGGATTGACGTGTACACACTGCAATATTTAAAATAGATAGCCAGTAAGGACCTACTATAAAAAAATTAATTAAAAAAAGTAAAGGCAAGCCACTATTGAGAACACAAAAATATGAATATAGACATATAAATATACGCATATGTATATGTATAAATATATTCAAATCATTTTGCTGTACACCTGAAACTAATACAATATTGTAAATCAACTATACTTAAATTAAAAAAAAATAAAAGAAGGCCAGTGTTTCAAGACCATGGACAGTGAAGGAGAGATGGCTAGGAAATTAAGTTAGAAAGATAGGCAGGCATCACCACTTCCTTGGTGGTGCAGTGGTTAAGAATCCGCCTGCCAGTGCAGGGGACACGGGTTCGAGACCTGGTACGGGAAGTTCCCACGTGCCGCGGAGCAGCTAAGCCCTCGTGCCACAACGACTGAAGCCTGCATGCCTAGAGCCTGTGCTCTGCAAGAAGTGAAGCCACCGCAATGAGAAGCCCGCACACCGCAACGAAGAGTAGCCCCCGTTCAGCGCAACTAGAGAAAGCCTGCACGCAGCAACTAAGACCGCAGCCAAAAATAAAATAAATAAATTTATATATATAAGAATAAGAAAGATAGGCATCAGATTATTTAGATCCTTATAGGACAGAGAAGATAAAACCAATGAGTGTTCAGCTGGCAATAAGGGGGTGGTGAATTGTCTGTAGAGAATTAAAATAATAATTTTTACTAGAAGTCAGTTTGCTTTTTATAATCACCGTGTACCAGCAATACTAACAATGTCAGTGATAAAATATTCCCTGAAAATAGCTTTTGCTGCCCAAAGTTTTAAAATGTGTTTTCACTTCTAAGAACTTTTCTCAGATTTCTCATTTTTCTTTGAAGAAAAAACTTGCTGTATAAATGCAATTTTTCATTAAATCTCACTGAGAATGTGAATTAGTTGTTATTTGCTGGGTTTTGTTTGTTGTTTGGTTGGTTAGATTGGTTTGTTTTTCACCTGTTTCTTACATTACTGTTTAACCAGGGGTATTTTTTCTCAGAATATGCAAACTGTCTTTCCCCACCCACTCCTGCCGTCTTTTTTTTTTTTTTTAATTTGCTGCACCTCGAGGCTCGCTTGCGGGATCTTAGTTCTCCGACCAGGGATCGAACCCAGCTCCTGCAGTGAAAGTGCTGAGTCCTAACCACTGGACCACCAGGGAATCCCCCCTCCTGCCTTTTAAAATGCTGAGGGATTATTTTTCCTAGTTTGTCAATGATTTGTGTAATCACTGTTTAATTGTTTTAGTCCTGGACAAAAGAGAAGGCTAAAGTTTACATTCACTGAAAATTTTCTTTGACAACTTAAGAGAGTCAGTTGTTTTTCTAGGATTGTGATTAAATAGAGGACGGCAGTCAAAGAAAATAAAAGTTATTACATAAAGATTCTCCCATTGTGCGTGGGGGGTCTGAATCAATAGTAAAAAGCTTTTTATTACTGCCTAGAAGGTGCTCCCCCCATTCTTCTTCTCTAGTTCTACTTAGTTGACTGACCTTTCTTCCTTAAGCCAATTTATTCACTCTGAGAAAAAAATCCCTTGCTTTCCAGCTCTCCTCTGCTTTCCCAAGGGTTGCATTATCGAACTGGATGTGTGATGGAGGTCGAGATTAGATCCACACCACTATTTTGTGTCTGTGAAAAGTTAGTAAAACTTTTGTGGCAGGCTAGGTAAGAGGGTGAATTTTATTTTTTTCCACTGACCTCTCTTCCATTTTGATATGTATTAATGAGAACTGTAGAACTCTTGGAACAGAACAACTCCATCCAAACCTTTGCACTAAGACATTTGACAAACTCTAACATGGCTTCTAGTAGTTTAAGGCCGTGTCCTGGAATGATCCCAGATCCCTTTTTTTTTTTTTTGCGGTACGTGGGCCTCTCACTGTTGCGGCCTCTCCCTTCGCGGAGCAGAGGCTCCGGACGCGCAGGCTCAGCGGCCACGGCTCACGGGCCCAGCCGCTCCGCGGCATGTGGGATCCTCCCGGACCGGGGCACGCACCCGCGTCCCCTGCATCGGCAGGCGGACTCTCAACCACTGCGCCACCAGGGAAGCCCCCACAGATCCCTTTAAAATGCCTGCCTGAGAAAGTTCATTGCTGCCAGGAGAATTTACTGTTTGTTCGTGAGAGAGTGGCATGGACATATATACACTAGTAAATGTAAAACCGATAGCTAGTGGGAAGAAGCTGCATCGTTCAGGGAGATCAGCTCGGTGCTTTGGGACCACCTTGATGGGTGGGATAGGGAGGGTGGGAGGGAGACACAAGAGGGAGGGCATATGGGGATATATGTGTATGTATAGTTGATTCACTTTGTTATACAGCAGAAACTAACACACCACTGTAAAGCAATTACACTCCAATAAAGATGTTAAAAAAAAAAACACATACACAAAAAAATAAATTAAATTAAAAAAAATAAAATCCTCTCTCTGCCCTTTGAGGTGTAAAGCTACCACCTAAAACTTTCCTCAGGGTCCTGAGAGCCACCTCTGACAGCAAACACTCAGGGAATTAGTTGGGGAGATAACCTGCCCTCTCCCAGTCCCCATGGGAGGGTAGGGCCCTAGCTTCACTGGGGCACAACCTTGCTTCAATACGCAACACTGTCTCCTTTCAAAGGATGAAGAAGCTTGTTTTCCTTCCGGAGAAGCACCAATGAACAAATCCGCATGGTCTAGTCACATGGATTAACCCTCTTAATACCACTCAGTGCCTTTCCCTTAGCACAGCCCAGTCTTTAAAAAGTGACTAGTCTTTTGTTTTGGGGAAGTTGAGTTCAGTTTATGCTGGGCCCTCTTCTCTGTTGTAATCATATTACTGAAGGAAATCTGTCCTCACCGCTTTTTAAATTTTTTTAACATCTTTATTGGAGTATAGTTGCTTTACAATGCTGTGTTAGTTGCTGCTGTATAACAAAGTGAATCAGCATATGTATACATATATCCCCATATCCCCTCCACCTTGCGTCTCCCTTCCATCCTCCCTATCCCACCCCTCTAGGTGGTCACAAAGCACCGAGCTGATCTCCCTGTGCTATGCAGCTGCTTCCACTAGCTATCTATTTTACATTTGGTAGAAGTCCATGCTACTCTCTCACTTTGTCCCAGCTTACCCTTCCCCCTCCCCGTGTCCTCAAGTCCATTCTCTATGTCTGCATCTTTATTTCTATACTGCCCCTAGGTTCTTCAGAACCCTTTTTTTTTTTTAGATTCCATATATATGTGTTAGCATATGGTATTTGTTTTTCTCTTTCTGACTTACTTCACTCTGTAGGACAGACTCTAGGTCCATCCATCTCACTACAAATAACTCAATTTCGTCTCTTTTTATGGCTGAGTAATATTCCATTGTATATGTGCCACATTTTCTTTATCCATTCATCTGTCGATGGACATTTAGGTTGTTTCCATGTCCTGGCCATTGTAAATAGAGCTGCAGTGAACATTGTGGTACACGACTCTTTTTGATTTATGGTTTTCTCAGGGTGTATGCCCAATAGTGGCATTGCTGGGTGATATGGTAGTTCTCTTTTCAGTTTTTTAAGGAACCTCCATACTGTTCTCCATAGAGACTGTATCAACTTACATTTAATGAGTGTCTGGTTTTATATTTGACAACAGCCAGTTGTCTCTTCCATTCTGCTTGCTTTGAAGTCTTGTGAACAGATGCGTACCTCTCTAGTTTCTAGCAATGATAAATGTTTTTCCATATCTCATTAACTTGGATATTACTGTGGAAATTGGCAAAGAGGAAACATTAAGCATTTAAAATAGTATTTCAGTTCCAGAATTC
Source organism: Physeter macrocephalus (assembly GCF_002837175.3). NCBI lineage: Eukaryota > Metazoa > Chordata > Mammalia > Artiodactyla > Physeteridae > Physeter > Physeter macrocephalus. Next base: position 59,994,805 of record NC_041219.1, on the reverse strand, counting down.
TCCATAAGCTGTTACTTGCAAAATAAGTGTACAGAATGGTGAAAGGGGCAGGGTAGCATAACAGAAAAGATCATGAGTTTTGCAGTAAGAGTGGACTTTGGTTTGATTGCTTGCTTCAATATTTTTATTAGTTTCTTAAAACTGAGCAAGGGAGTAAAATTTCTATGTCTCAGTTTTGTCATTTGAAAATAGGACTAAAGAACAAGGTCCTACAGTCTAGCACAGGGAACTGTATTCAATATCTTGTAATAAACCATAAGGAAAAGAATATGAAAAATATATATCTGAATTAATTTGCTGTACACCAGAAACTAACACAACATTCTAAATCAACCATATTTAAAAAAGAAAATAGGACTAAGAGTGCCTATCTCATAGACTTGTTGGAAAACTGAGATTGTATGAGAAAACATGTGCAATGGATAGTACTTACCTCATAAGTCATTGTTGAATAAATAATTTTCTACTTTGTATTGTAAATCTCTGACAAGCCCCAAAGAGATTTGTTTCCTCTCTCTGTTGTTACAACAATGTACCTCATTATGGTATCCTTCATGAACCTATCTGTGGGTTTCCTCCTTTACTCAATGAGCTTCTTCACAGGTATCATTTATCCTTTTATCCCCACCTCCTGTCAATTGAAAAGATGGGCATTTGATACATGTTTACTGAAAGAGCAGTACATGAATAAATGAATGAATGAACAGTTGTAACAAAGTATTGGTGAACTCAAGGGACCAAAATTGTTTTAAGTTTACATAGGCCAAGCCAATTAATGATGTCCAGTTCGGTTGTGAGAATAATGAAAGCAGCATAAGACATTAATGGTTTCATTTTTCTTTTGTTTGATCTGAATCAAAGATCTATCTATTGTGCTACCTTACAATTTTCTTAAGAATCATCAGTCTCAGAAACAAGATCTAAAGGTACCAATGGGAAATTACCACAACATATTTTTCATTTCCTGCTTTGGGGTATCTGGTTGGACTGCTTAAGCTCAACTTGTTAAAGCCTAGTAAATGCCTCCCCCACATGACTTGACTCATAGGTCCTCTTTTGCCCACAGGCAGTTGTTTTTGGAAAAGAAAAGAAAGAGCTCTCCTCCGCTGAGGCAACTCAGGAACTCAATAGAACAATGCAATACCATTCTTCCATAGAAAATTTGGATGAAGATGGATATACTCAATTAGACTTCACCTCTTGCAATATCATCAGGAAATCTGTCGTCTCAGAGAAAGGTATATATTTTTCTTTCTGACTTCAACATTTACATTCTCATCAACTAAAACTGGAAGTGGAAAAAATTGGAGAGACTTGCGATTTGTTGGGCTTTTATTCATATATTGTAAAAGGTTTTCAGAAGTCACTGAAGATAATTTGAATGTGCACTAAGACTTTTGGTAACCATTCAGTGACTAATCATTAGTACAGTTGACCCTTGAACAACACGGGTTTGAACGGCACAGGTCCACTTATACATGGATGCTTTTCAAAAGTAAATACTACAGTACTACACGATCTGCTGTTGGTTGAATCCATGGATTCCAAACTGTGGATATGGAAGAACTGAGATACAGAGGGCCAACTCTAAGTTATATGGGGATTTTTGACTATGGGGAGGGGCAGTGCCCCTAATCCCTGTGTTGTTCAAGGGTCAACTGTATTTAAGTTAATGATGATGATAATAATTTATTATATTATAACAATAATTTATTAAATAAATTATGATAATTTATTATTATAAATAATAATAAATATTTATAAATTATTATAATTTATAATATAATTATATATTATAATTATATAATTATATATAATTATAATATAATATAATCATTATTATTATAAATAATAATAAATAATAAATTATTATTATTATTATTATAACAATTTCTCTGTTCTATAGGGACAGACACTTCAAAAATAAGGAGCTGGTAATAAGTGTGATGAAATGCAAAGCTGAAAGAATTTCAATAGGAGTGACTTGTTTATTTGACAGAAAAGAGTAAATTGCAGAATGGAGGTCAAGGAAACAAAGAAGTGTAAATGAACAACATCAGGATATTGGAGATAAGAATGAGAAGAATGAAAAGATGGAAAAAACAACTTGTGATTTTATGGAAAAGGCCAAAGGGAAGTCAGAAGTCATAGGGTTTAGAATCCTGAGTCTGTTTTTTTTTTGTGTGTGTGTGTGGTAATGAGATTGATTTGGAATTTTTTTTTTTAAACAAAAGGGAGTTCTTTGTATACCAGTGAAGAAATATATATGTATTAGACAAAAAGATCCCATTATCAGGACATGAGTCTTAGACATAACGTAAAAGAGGTGAAATCTGGAGAAAGGCATTAAAAGATTTCTCTCTTCACTGAAAGAGCAATTTAATCTCCTCTATGATTCCCCTATTTGACAATTCTCTGACATGCTCTTATTGCTTATTCTCAGTTTTTAAGTGGTGATATTAATATAAAGCGAGTTTCCTGTTATCAAGAGATTACTCACAGGTTTTGACAGCAGAATTTACTCTCTTCTGCTTTCGTTTCGTTCCCATTGCACAATTATTTTCCTCTGGTCACTTATGCAATTCTTTTCTTGGGCAACCCGATGGGGAAGAGTGAAAAAACTAGATGATGCCAGAGGTAGGGAGGCATGTGTGTGTTTATAGATGTGTGTGGACAAATTGTGTTACCTATAATGTCTTAGTAGTCCCTAAACTAGGTACTTTTACATATGTTAACTTAATGCCCACAATAATCCTTTGATGCATTATTAACCTAATTTTTCACAAAGAGAAATGGAAAAACAGAGGAAGTAATTTGCCCAAGGACGTGCAAGAAATCAGTGAAAGGGGAAGATTACCCTTAGTAACCAGAATTATTTCTGCGACATTAAGCTATCTCTTCTAAGAACAGGTAGGATTTCTTGAATCCTGGTAGTGTCAAGAACTATAGACATCAATGTGGAGGTGAAATTAGGAGTGCATAGTTATCAAGTTTCAGAACCTGAAGAGGTATGCTAAGAGGTGGAGAAAAATTCAGACTAACCCTAGATGAGTAGCTTATCTGGATATCAGATTTTGATGAATTGTAGAATTGAAGTGCTCTGCGATCCATCATCCAATTTCTTTATTCAATTTCTGCTCCCTATGGCGCCTCAGGATTTTGTGCTACATCCCCTCGTTGGCGTCCCATTGCTGTGACTTTGGGAATTTTATGCTTGGTAATGCTGGTGATAACTGTGGTCCTGTGTACCATGGGTGAGTATTGGTGGGAGAGATTAACAACAGACATTTAATAAGCATTTATACTGTTCCAGGCACTCTTTTAAGAGCGTAACATAATCTAATTGAATCTGTATATTGACCCTATTGAATTGGCGCTATTAGTTCTCATTTTATTTCTAGGGTCATAAACTAGTTATTGGTAGGACCATGATTAGAAATTTGGGTGATCTGTCTTGAAAACTCATACTCTTAACTGCATGCTCTCCTTGAATAGCTGGTTTCAAAGCTATGGAATTCCTAGGATAAATTAATGAAAGCAAACCAGCGGAGGTAAAGAAGGAAGTACAATTGGTGCTTATTTTCCTAACGAAATAAATTCTCTAAAGAGACTATAAGCTATTTTTTTTGTCTCATGAGTTAAGGAAATTGTTTTACACCTGATCTTTAATCTAAACTCCTTTGGATAATATCAGGAAATACCTGAGGCACTTATCAAATACTAACTAGTTATTTTGTGAAGGATGAATAAATTTCCGTAGATTTTATTGCTCATGCATTCAAAATTGAATAAAGTATTATTGTACCTTCAAAGAGGCTGTATGAAAGATTTCTTAAATAGGCAAGTGCTTATTGAGTACATTCTATGTTATAGGCACCAGGCAGGTTCTCAAGGAACTCTCATTTTTAAATAATAGAAGAAAGATAGAAGATTTATTACTCTTTCAAATCTATCATGGTACCAATTGACTGTATTCCGTTTGCTTCATTTTTCTCTTTTGTATTAAACCTTCTTCATGGAAGTTATTTCTTTTTTCTATATATTTAATCTATCATCTATTCTATCTATCTATCTCCCTCTCTATCTATCTATCATCTAACTTTACCTCTCCATCAGCAATGTATTATCTATCACTAATCAAGTATGTATCCCTTTACATGCCAACAAAAATATGGGTTTGGGGATTTTAATTCTCAAACATAGCAAAATGACTTTTTCTTCTGTAATTACTATTGTTGTTGGTATATGAAGCTCTCTGGAGACCCAGTTCAGGGAACAACCTGTTGAAGAATAACAGCTTTCAATCAAGAAATAAAGAGAACCACAGTCAACCCACACACTCATCTTCAGAAGAGAATGTGGCTCCTACCAAGGCTCTCACGACCACAGGTAAGGCAGAATTAAAAGATTATTAAAGTCCTTGATTCAGAAGGGTTAATTATTGGCGCTAAGGTTTGGAGCAAGGGGTGAAGAAAGTACTTTTACGTGCGGTGATTGTGTATCCAAGGAAAGCCCACAGCAGTATTATCTCAGTAAAATACGTCCCCTGTCATATATAAAGTGATATCATAAATACTTTATGAACTTAGTTGAATCTCCAACTTAGTTGGATTTTTTAAAAATCAGTAACTAATTTATCACAGGCTATGTATTTAGGCTTACAGGAGATTGTATAATTTGATGTGAAGGAACAAAAAGTGTTCTCATCCCTTAGGGAATTGACATTTTTAAATGATGTAGTTAAAATAGGAAATAGGACATCAGAAAAGAAAAACAGAAAAAGGAAAGAAGGGAAAGTGTTGCTAAGAATTAAACATTTACAAAAGAAATAAACCTAATAGATATGTTTCTGAAAACTCTGGTTAAATTTGTTTTTCTTTAATCATGCAAGTTCATTTATTTAATTACAATTTTATATACACTAAACTTCAATTTCTAATTGCATCATTATTGACTATGACAATATTTTGACTTCAATTTTCCATCTCTGGACACATACCTCCTCACTATTTGTATCACATTACTCTATAATGTGAATGATTGCTCTTATACTTTTCTTATTTGGAAAATTGCATTCCGAAATGGATCTCACACTTGTAAAAGAAGTTAACATGAAATTACTGTATATCTCAGTGATTGATTTTGAATTGATTTATTAGTTATCACGGAGAAAAGGAGTTCTGGTCTGACTTTGAAGGAATGGAAGACAAGTCAAGAAGGAAAGGAGGGTTCACTGTCTAGAACACTGTTTATAGCCACTCAATTCATTTTTTAATTGTAAATGAATAAGGGGTTTTAATGTAGCCTCTTCTGTAAGGTTGTATCCATATAGTTTGAATTGAAAATGAAATCTGTTAATGGTAATTCATTGATTATTTATTAAGTGTCCTTAGGATGAATGGTACTTGCACTGAAAGAGGGAACTGGTATAGTATGAATCTCATTGTATTTATCTTTTATTTCCAGGAGTTCTTTCTAGCTCTTGTCCCCCTAACTGGATCACACATCAGAATAGCTGTTATCTATTTAGCACATCATTAGATTCCTGGGATACAAGTAAAAGACGGTGCTTTCAACTAGGCTCTAATCTCCTGAAGATAGACAGCTTAAAAGAGTTGGTAAGTGTAGATTTCAGTTATAATTATCTGTGGTCTATATTGAACAGAAAAATAGAGGTAGGTTCCAGGTAATGATGATTTTCCCTAAAAGAAAGTCATTTTACATATTCTCCATAATTATAATAATAGCATACATTAAGTGAGTAAAGTGCATAATATACACCTCTCTTTTTAATTAATTAATTAAAATATGAACACATTTTACTTTAAAATAAATCCTTTAAGCGCAACTCCAAGTTGACTATAATAGTCAGGCCACTACTCATTTTTGTGGGTTTGGATTTCAGGTTGTAAATGTGATGGAGTGAAATAGAAAAATCTTCCCCTTGTTATCATAATTATCAAGAAAAACATCAGCTATGATAATATACATTTAAAAATCATTTACTCCTTGCAAGATACTAGGAAAGGCAAAGAGGTTTAAAAAGTAGCCTTGTTTTAGCAATGCTCAAATAATTTGTAAGAAAATAGAAACAACTCAGGTATTAAAAGTAAAATATCTCATACTGGCAACAAATGCCATAGAAATCCAGAGAGAGATCCCCACTGACATAAAAATTTCACAGAAAATGTGCAACTTACAATGCATCTTGAATGAAGGCTAGAACTCAGATGAGCTATGAGAAGGGGTTAATAGTCAGGAAACATTCTATACTACAAATCTAAACAATCTATAGCTTCTATACTTACTTTCACTGCTCTCAATTTTTTTGTTTCTATTCTTTCTTACCCAACAGTTATAGTTCACATAAAAATTAATGGAAGTACATGTATGATTAAAAAAAGAGCAAAGGACTGGAAGTCTGTCTGACTTTTAGACCTTCCTGTGATCGCCGCTATGTTGTGCTATATCTGTCAACAATTCAAATATGATCTTTAACCCCCAGATAGTTATGCATAACTCTTGCAGTGGGACTAAACTACTTTAAAATTGTCATCTAACTCTTAGAAGCATTTCTTGACAAAGGTTATGTAAATTTATATTTTCTATAAAAATTGTGGAGAAGATAGTGGCCTGTCATCCGTGAACATTGCCTAGGATATTTTGTCACCCTTGGATTTTGTCAGGTAGGTTGAATGCAGGCAGTGCAATGTTGACATTAAGGATCTATTCTTTATTGGAAAATTAAACAATAACGACTCTGAAGAAATGAGATATGACTTTTGAGACACTCAATGGCGTTCAAGAATTGGCACTTCTGTCTAGGTTGATGCCAGTATATGTGTGCATCCTCCACCAAGGTGACTCAATCTCTGTTTCTCAAAATCTCCAAGAGTCTGTTTCTGTATCTTCTCTTTATCTCTATCATCTCTGTCTATCACGCTCTCTCTCTCTCTCCTTGACTTGTATTTGTATTTATGTTGCCTTACAGGACTTTATATCTAGGCAAGTGTCTTCCCAACCTGACCATTCGTTTTGGATAGGGCTTTCTCGCCGTCAGACTGAAGAACCATGGCTCTGGGACGATGGTTCAATGTTGTTGTCTAACTTGTAAGTATCTGGAGAGACAAAGCTTCATACTCTTCCTCAGAGAGGTGAGAGCATGTCAGGCAGTTAAGAATCTGATCTGTTGGTCATAATAAGAAAGAGAGAGAAAAAGATACATAGTGATGGGGAGAGAGAAAGAGTGAGCCAGGAACAAAAAAGAAAACAAGAGGGGAGAGGAGGACTTAAGAGTCACAAAGAGCTGAATGGCCATCTTGAGCTGTCAACACAAGTACTCCCTCAGCTTTCTTACTAGGAGGTCATGTGTTTGAAGCTGCCCAGGAAGGAGCAATCACTGTGACTCGGTGTAAAACTGTGCTTAAGAGCAGCGCTTTGAAGTCAGTTCTCAGCTTGAGTCAATGATTGGCCCGCTGATTGTGTGAAACTGGATGAATTCCTTAATCTAACTGCACCCCTCTTTCTGCATCTGTAAATGAGAATAAAAATAGTACGTACCTCTGAGGATTTTGAGATAAAAGTAAAATCACTTAGCACAGCATCTTGCACATAGTAAATGTGCGATACATGCTATTATTATTAATTTTAAAAGCAACCATATTTCACATTTTATAAAGCTCTTTTAGACATATGCACATTTGCATGATTATAAATTTTTCCTCATTGTATGTGTATGCACTAATATACACACAATGAAGAAGAATTTACATATGGAGACTTATTATGAGGAATAAGCTCACACATGATTATAAAGACTGAGAAGTCCGACAATCTGCTGTCTGCAAGCTGGATACCCAGGACATCATGTAGTGTATGAGCTTCAGTCCAAATATGAAGGGCTTAAAACCAGGGGAGCCAATGGCGTAAAACCCAGCGCCAGAGCAGGAGAGGGTGAGATGAGATGAGATGTCGCCACTCACACAGTGAGGCAGGAAGAAAGGAACAAATTTCTGCTTCTGCCTTTTTGTTCTATTTAGGCCCTCAATGGATTGGATGATGCCCGCCCACATTGGGGAGTGAAGTCTAGTTTACTGAGTCTAGTTCACTGATTCAAATGACACACTCGAAAATAATGTTTGATCTGGCTGTGGCTAGTAAAGTTGACCCATGAAATTAACTCTCACAAAGTGTTGAAGTCTTCCTCACTGCAGTTGCCATTGATTTTCTCTTTAATATCTGCAGAATATGATATTACATTCCCCTTTTCAATTTCTATTATTGGTGTGTGTATGTGTGTTTGCATATGTGTGTGTGTGCTTTCTTCTTTCTTTTCTTTTTTTATCAATCTCATTGGGTGTAGCTTTCAAAGAAAGAACTTGTGGCTGTGTTGATTCTTTCTCCCTCTGTGTCTTTTTTTCCTCTTTTTTTTCCATTAATTTTGTTTTTCACCTTTATTATTTCCTTCCATTCAATTTCTTTGTGTTGAATTTGCTACTTTTTCTCTAACTTCTTGTGTGGACTCATGAAGTTCATCCTTTTTTTTCCTCAAGTATGTACATTTAAGGCTATAATTTTAGTGTATTTTCATTTTCATTCAGTTCAAAATACTTTCTAATTTTCATTGTGAGTTGTTCTTTGGCCAATGAGTTACTTAGAAATGTATTTCTTAATTTAGAAATATCTGTGTGTTTATAGTTATCCTTCTGTTTTAGGTTTTAGCTTAATTCCATTGTGGTCAGAGAACATATTCAGTGTGATTGCAGTTCTCTGGTTTTTGGGTTTTGTTTGTTTGTTTCTTTGGCCACACCATGCAGCGCAGCTTGCAGGATCTTAGCTCCCCGACCAGGGATTGAACCCAGGCCCTCATCAGTGAAAACCCTGAGTCCTAACCACTGGTCCGCCAGGGATTTCGCAGTTCTCTGGTTTTTATTTGCTTCGTCTTCCCATACTGAGAGAATTATAATAAAATCTTCCACTGTAATTCTACTCGCAGCTCTGTAAACATTTTTGTTGATGTGTTGAAGCCATATTATTAGGCACATATAGTTTAGAATTGTTTTATCTTGCAGGCTCAGGCTCATTCAATGTACTTTTTCTTTTCTTTCTTTCCTCTTTTTTGAACTTTTTTTTTAATTGTTCCACCTTTTCTTTTTTTTTTCTTTCGGTACGCGGGCCTCTCACTGTTGTGGCCTCTCCCGTTGCGGAGCACAGGCTC
>NC_041219.1:59980257-59985496 GCF_002837175.3 Physeter macrocephalus | reverse complement strand
GTGGGATCTTCCCGGACCGGGGCACGAACCCGCGTCCCCTGCATCGGCAGGCGGACTCTCAACCACTGCACCACCAGGGAAGCCCCACCTTTTCTTATGTTAATTTAGAATTTACTTTTTAACTACTTTTAGCAGTTACTCTAGAGATTTCAACATATAGTCTTCACTCATCAAAGTCTAATATTAATTGGCCTTTTCATGTTTTTCCTGGGCAATATAAAATATTAGAGTATTTCTTTACTCTGTGTACTCCCTCCCCAATTAACATGCTATTATTTTTGTGTATTTTAACTCTGGCCCATATTTTCCCACATTTTAGCATCTCTAAAATTGGCATATGTCTTACAGCTGCTGGTCTTTTATAATCATTATCATCCTGCACTAAAATTGAGCTCTGTCAAAGCTTAGCATTTGTTTCTGCCAGTCAAAGAGGAGCACCGCAAACCTGAGACTACTTAAATTAAACACTCCACTAGGGGTTTCGTATATGTGTGTGTGTGTGTGTGTGTGTGTGTGTGTGTGTGTGTGTGTGTGTGTGTGTGTGTGTGTGTATACTGTTATAATGGGTTCAGACAGAAAAATTGTGTGAATAGCAGCTTGTGGCTCAACTTCATAGGGGGTATATAATTTTTTCCTCCCACCTTCCACCTGGTGGCAAGATTGAGAAATGCACTTTTCAATGTTACTCTTTTTTGTCTGGCAGTTTTATTTTTCATTTACTCCTGCGCCAAAATATTCCTTTGTTTTCCAGCTTCTGCAGGGTTTTCTGTTAAATTCCCATCTTGAATGCATTTATTTCACAGAATTAAATAAATGGTACTTGTTGAAGTTTTAAGGTCATGTTTTCTGTGCTTGTCTAAAACTGTCTTTGTTTCAACTTTTCTAAAAAATATTTTGAGTATAAAATTAGAAATTTATAGTTTTTTTTCTTTCAGGCATTCAAAGATATTACTATAATGTATTCTATTTTTATTGTTGTTTTTGAAAAGTCAGCTCTTTGAAAGTAATATATGTTTTAAATCTGATGTCTTTTTTCAGTTTTGAAAAGTTTTCAGCCGCATGCTTCAGATGTTGCTTCCTTCCTGGCTTTATTCCCTTCTTCTGGAATTCCAGTTAAATGTATTACAGACCCATTCACAATATCCTATATGTCTCATTTGCTTTTTCCTGTATTTTTATCCTTTTTCTCTGTAACCTATGTATTTATTTCTCACCTATCTTGCAGTGCTGATTTTTCCTCATCTGTAGCTAAACTGCCATTGAAAGCCTCAGTTGAGCTTTTAATTTTGTTTGATGAAGTTTTCAGTTTTACAATTTCTCAAATCTACCCAGTTGCTATTTATAATTCCTAGCTTTCTTCTAACATTCTCAGCATTGTGTTTTAACTCCTAGAATACACTGTATAGTTGTTTTAATATTTGTGCTTGATAATACCAGTGTCATATACTCATTTGTATCTGTTTCTATTATCTTTTTTTTCTAATTTTTATTCATATCGATATGTCTGATTTTTTTTTGATAATGCACTTAACATTATCTCTTAAATGTTTGTAGAATTAATTTGAAGTTTACAGAGAAGCTTTTCATTTGCTTCTGGCAAGCACCATCGGCTATGAATAGTACAAACTGAGTATTATCACATTTTGATTTTAATACCACTTAACTATTTCACTTCCACTAGCCAAAGCACAGTGAATTTATTAACAAAGAATCTTGACAAAATATATCTCCTACTTTTCTATAGCCCTTTGTCTTGCGTTTTATTTTCTGTTTTAAAAAATGAATAGTGGACTCTCTAAAGTCATAAGAGTAGGTCCAAATTAACATTTTGATATGCAACTACTCATTGGTGACAGTAATTTAATTCTGGCTCTGTACATACTCCAAAATCTCTTGGAGGTCAAGAAAATTTTTTGGAGAAGATCACTGGTCAGAATTCTCCCTGAGGCTGGATCAAAGTTGTTTCATGTCCTTAGTCTAGTTATTTCAATAGAAGAATTCTCTCAATCCTCCAACTCCAGGGCCAAGAAGAGATAGATGTACAGGATGAAAAGTACCAGACCATAGCTTTTACACTGAGGCTCAGTGATGCCCTTTGAGCTTGACTGAATAATTAACACTGCTCCTTTAGGAGACTAAAGAGCAAACAGAACAGAGCCATGCTTCTATTTACCCATGGTAATTCTCATAATCGTCTCTCATTATATTGCAATACAATGCAAACTTCAGGATGAATTAAAAATATAGGGTTGTTTGAACTGCCTTTAAATGGCTTTGATATCAATGATTCTTCACTTAGTTCTAAATAACTTTGAGCAAGAACGCTTCAACTTGGTCTACTCACTAAACATACCCAATAATATTTTCGCTAAACTGTTGCTTCATTTGATAAATATACTTCTAGGTAAAAGGTTAAAAGAGAAGTAAAGAACTGTCTATAGAACGTTAAATAGTTTTTCTTTTTTGTCAGTTTTATTTAATTTTATGCAACTAGTAGTATTTCTTAAAATTTTTTTGAGTCATTTTTATGCCTTAGTAATGAGGGTTATTTTGTTACCACTGGAAACAAATAGAATCTAAATTCAAGTTTCCTTTTTCAATGATATGTACACTTCAGAAACTCTTTTCACCAATATCCTTACCAATGTATTTCAGCTTTGTGGAGACAGTGGACAACATTCCTTATGTTTGTTCTATACAATTACCTTATCGTATTTTATTTTAACAGGTTTCAAATCAGAAGAACAGTTACCAAACAAGACTCATCTCACAGTTGTGTATGGATTCATGTGTCAGTCATTTACGACCAACTTTGTAGTGTGCCTTCATACAGTATTTGTGAGAAGAAGCTGTCAATATAACGGTGGGGATGTCGCCGTGGAGGAGCAGAGAGAAATATGTAAGATAGTAAGGAGGGTAGAAAGCAACAGGTTTATGACCAAAAGCATCATAAAAAAATCATCCAATTCCATCTCTTTTTTTCTCAAGTAGCCGAGAGAATATGTCTGCCATATCTGTAAGAGAATCTTGTATAATGTGAAATTGTAGGGAATCTGCTGTTATAAGAAAGCTTTCTCCTTTTCAGATACTATCAATCAAAAAAAGATCTGATAATGAATATAAAAAAGTAACCTGTCCTATTGACAGAGGTATTAACATTTTGTAATGCAAAACATGTTTTATTACTTTTTATGATTACTGTTTTGCAGTTTTCAGCAGTTCCTCAGGAATTAATTACTGTAAAAAGGTATTATTGGAACATAAGTAAGTTCCCTCCTATGAGGATTCGTCTCTTTTTAATTTTCTCTTAAACTTTCCCATCGGTGCTATTTATATTTCCAATGGGGAGTTCCATATTACTGGAGAGGCATTTACAACCTTCTTGTATTCATTAACATGTGAACAGAAATTGCATCACGTTCACTGGATTTTTCACTTTAAAATGGTTAATGTTATGTGAATTTCATTTTAATAAAAAATGTTAATTAAAGAACCTTTGGCCTTTAAATTATGTGCCATGTGTAATTAACACTATCTCTATTTGCCCTCTCCCCCAAAATGATGATGAATTTGGCCCTGGGGAGGAGGTAGTTTTGTGTTGAAGAATAAATTTTGGATCTTAAATGTTGAAAAATCTAAGAGAAGAAGGTAGAAATTTTTGGTGAGGTTGACTACTGTCTTTTAAGACACTAACTTGTGTTGTCACTATCTGAAAAGAAATGTGGAAGGGCAAAGATAATTCAGGTTGAGAGTTAAATTAAGGCATAAAGTGGGATTTCGAAGCGATGCCATGCCTTTTAATTTTGTTTTGGGGTCTCCTGTATCCTCCAAATGGAGTGGATGATTTGAAGAAATCTTGATAATCAAGGAAATAATTCTGTATGCTGTATGTCCAGCTGCACTTATCTAGACCAGACAGGTGAGGCAACAATAACCTGTAACTTAAAGATAAAAGCACAACTTTAACAAAAGTGGTGGTGTAAAGTCAGAATGCTCTAGGCTGTCCAAGGCATACCATACCTCACTTGTCAATACACGTGTATACCACAGCCAAAGTGGGAACGTGCATGGGAGTGAACAGAAAACATCCACACTTTTCCAAGATACAGAAAAGGAAAAATAGCTACTAGCTGACGTTATGTCTAAAGGGCAAATTCAAGGTGAGTAATGATCATGCTAGAGGAAACACTTACCTATTCAAGGGCCACCATCTCCTCTTGCCCGAGTTATTGCAATAATTTTCAAAGAAGTCTCCCAGCATCTACACTTGTCTTGCTATAGTCCATTTTCAAACGTAGCAGACTGATTCCATTAAAATTAAAACAAACCATGCCAGCTCTCTGCTAAAACTCTCCTTGACTTCCCACATATCTGAGTAAAAAAAAAAGAAAAAGAAATCGAAACAAAACCCAAAAGACCTTTACAACTGTCTACTCACCAAGACAATTGCTGGCCAGTTACTCCCTCCAGCTAAGCTGCTTTCCTCCTCATGACTCATTCCATTTAGGATGATGGTTTCTCTATTGTTTCTCAGCCACAGCTGGCATGCTTGCATCTCAGGGCCTTTGAGCGTCCCCGTTCCTTTACCTGAACTATTCTTACCCTAGATACCTGCAGGACCTACTCTCTTACCTCTTTCAAGTCTTTGCCCAAGTATCACGTGTTAATGAGGCTGACTCTGACTACCTTATTTAAAATTGCCAGCCCGCCTTTCTGTACATTCTTAACCTCCCTCACCCTCTGTATATTTCCATATCTCTTATCACAGTAGAATGTATTCTACTATTGACTTACTTATTATCTTTCTTGTATATCATCTGCCTTCTTCCATACAATGTGGACACTAAAAGCACAGAGTTTTGTTTTCCACTGATGGATCTCAGAATCTGAGAATAGTACCTGCAATAAAGTCGGTATCCAAAAAATCTTTTTGTCATGGTTGAAAAAAATATTTAAGGACAAGTATTAAAAATGTTAATGTGGGTTGGTAAAAATTATCAAGAATCTCCTTGAATAAAGTTTGGGAAATAACTCTAAGTGCTATTTCATTAGAATCATAATTATCAGCACCTCCTAAATTATAACACCTCAGCTGTGACAATTTCCAATATCCTATCTTCTTACTTCATGTTCATATGTGCTTCACTTACCTCTCTCCCTTGCATTTTTTTTTTTTTTTTTTTTTTTTTTTTTTTTTTTTGCGGTACCCGGGCTCACGGGCCCAGCCGCTCCCCGGCAT
>NC_041219.1:59923229-59980015 GCF_002837175.3 Physeter macrocephalus | reverse complement strand
TTCCCGGACCGGGACACGAACCCGTGTCCCCTGCATCGGCAGGCGGACTCTCAACCACTGCGCCACCAGGGAAGCCCCCATCCCTTGCAATTTTTTACTGCCTTCTCTCCTGTAACATTTTCTAATACATCAATCCAATGCAAATGACCAAGTAACTTTTGATATCCTACTTTTTATAGGGCATTATGCAGGAGAAAGGTCTCTTTAGATTTAATTTAAAATGATCTGATGAACAATGCACAGTTTGAGACACATAGTGAATTCACAATATATGCTTCCTGATCCATCTCTCCTAGGGCCTGGTTGCTCCAGCCCAAGCATCTTCCACATTCCTTTGTGTTTAGTATGTTTGATTTAACCAAGCTATCTCCCCAAATACAGAAAAGCATTGGTAGAATAATGTAATTCTATTGTACTTATTTGGGAAAAATTTTTGGATGTTATCTAAAGCAAACTTCTGATTTCCCTCTCAGCTTAGGAAATTTCGGCAAAAAATTGTTACCTGGTTTTCTAAAGTCATAGGTAGTAATAATCCTAAAAGTCCCGACTTCCAGTAAAATATGTGATTGTTCATGATCTTGTGTACTAAATGTGTTGTATACAAAATGTTAAATTGAGTCCACATGCTGTACAAAGAAAGATCATTGAGTTGACTACAAGAGAGCATTTTTAAAGCTAATTCTGTCCCTAACCAGCTTATGTGCCTTTAGCGCAATCACTTCAGCTAGCTGGACTTCAATCTCCCTTTTTGTAAAATGAAAGAGTAGTATCAGTTAGATATCCCCCAAAGGACTCTCTTAGGCTGACATTCCGTGTATATGATGCTTTACATTATGACCTTGGAGAAAGGAAAAGGCTTGTCCTATAGTCTTTTCTCTTTTCACAAACGCACAGAGAGGTTAAACTTACTCTGAGTGACACAGTGAGTGTATGATGGGTAAGAACCGGGTGAGGTCCCTCTGACTGGGATTATTGCTCTGCAGAGTCTGAAGAACCTTCGGCAATTGTAAACTCTTGCCACCTTTTACACTGCAGTTACACAGGAAGTACGAACAAGTAAGCAAAAGAGAGCTGACAAGGGCAACCCCTTCCGTAATTGTTCAGAGACCGCCCACATACAAAACACATGCTACTTCCCCTCCCCCTGACCAATTTGGCAATCAGAATCCAAGTTCACAGAAGAGGGGCCGGGCCTCTCCAGACGGGAACTGGAGTCGGAGGCTTCCTCTGCTACTTGCTCAGAGAGAAGAACCTTAGGAATGCCATTCAGTGCCTCGGTTTCTGAGCTGTCTCACTTGGGGAAATCCAACCATCATAGCTCACAGTCACCACTGCAGGAATCCGGATGCAGGCCAAGTACAGCAGCACGAGGGACATGCTGGATGCTGATGGGGACACCACGATGAGCCTGCATTCTCGAGCCTCTACTGCAACCCAGCGGCCAGAGCCTGGCCACACAGGTACCCTGTCTCCCGTAGTCCAAATTGGCCAGACCCTTGAGAAATGCACAAGATGAGCCACCTCTCCTAGGAATGCACAAGTGGAGGAAAGAGAGAAAAAGTTTTCATGATTTACAGTAATGTGTAATGGAGCACTTTCTACAACTTGCCTGCCACATATGTGAACGTGTGAAAAATTAAACGTATATGCATAGATGTTTTTCTAAGATTCTGTCTCTGGCAGAGTGGTTTGCAGTTGAGGGTGTGTTGCTTTTACCAAGCAGTTTCAGCACAGAGACGTGAGACTGTATCTACAATGAGAGCAATGTCCCTTCCCCTTCCTGTGTTCCCATGAAGGCCAGATCCAATGCTGTTTTATTTACCAGCTGTGATCTGATCTGGAAATTTAGATTTATAAAGGCTACCTTTTTGCAAGTTTTGAACTCATGGCTTTAGAGGGGGTTTTCCAAGCAGACACACCAACCCTGATATTTTGTTATAATAGTTCTGCATCTTGAAGCTGTGAGGTCTTGTGAGAGTTAATGCCAACATTAAGTATTTGCTTTATCATCTATGAAGTGACAGGGGATTAAATCAAATGCCTTCCAAGGTCCCTTCACCTTTGAAATCCTGACTGGTTGATGTAAATAGTGGCCCCAGATGCAATTACATCCCATCCCATTCCCTTTTGTTCTGTTGACTCCTAGAATATTATTGAGATGATTGGATTAAATTATGAAAGTATTTAATTTTAGTTACATCTTATGTTTCTATTTCAAATAATTCACCCTTTGACATAGTAATAACATATATCATTACTATGCAATACTATATATTATTACTATGTCCATAGAAGAGACAATTCACACACATAAAGAAGGATTTTATTTCCTAGGAAACTCAGCCAATCTAAGGCAGAAATGTGAGTTAAGTTCTAGTAAAAAGACATCAAACTGTAGTAGAGACGGGACTAGGTTCTAATACCAGGGGTGTCACTTACTAACTGTGTGATATTGGACAAAGTTACTTAAGTATCCTGTGGCTTCAGCTTCTTCATTTATAAAATGTTAATGATGATGTATACAGTGCTTATTGTGTGTCTGATATTATTCTAAGCACTTATACATATTAATTCATATTGACTTGAACTAATGTTAAATAGAAGTAACAAAACCTCTCTTAGCAGGTGGCTATAAGCACTAAGGTTGATAACTAGGTAAAAAAAGTCCTTGGTACGTTGCAGACACGTCAAAAATGTGAGTTCCTTTTCAATATTTCATTCTTTGAGGATTCTTAAAGTGATCTGTTTAAAACTTTTGTGTGGATCTGCATCAGGGAGAGACTCATGTAGTGCCTGTATTTTCATATGTCCTAACTTTTTGACCATGTCCAGATATTCTTCACCTTTTAAAATCTGAACACTCACTTTTTCACTGTTCTCTTCCTTTTCTCCTTTATCAAAACACTTTTAGGTGTTCTTCCCTTTTCTTACTGAACTTTTCCATTCACTTTCTATTCGTTGAATGACCCTCGACCTGAGACCCACTAATGTGGCTGCTTTTTACATTTTTATTTACTTCTTAATCTTTACTAAACT
This sequence comes from Physeter macrocephalus, assembly GCF_002837175.3. Taxonomy (NCBI): domain Eukaryota; kingdom Metazoa; phylum Chordata; class Mammalia; order Artiodactyla; family Physeteridae; genus Physeter; species Physeter macrocephalus. The sequence goes on along the minus strand of NC_041219.1, from coordinate 59,976,979 downwards.
ATCTAGTAAGTTGCGAGGCGGTCCTGGGGATTGCCAGCCTCCTTGACGGGAAGCAAAGTGATAACTTTGGGATGTCAGTTTCTGTAGCCGGATATGGGTAATAGGACATGGTATGTTTTCCTCCAGCAAATCCTGTGGAGAGTCGGCTGTGGTTTCAAGTGGCTTGTGTACAACTTCATTTTCACCTTTGACTAGAGCTGGGAACTCTCACGAGGCTTAGTGATCAGCATAATCAGAAACAGGGTGTACAAATAAGTTCCGCTGAGGTTGAGGGTGGAGAGGGGGGTGGGGGCAGGATAAAGCACCAGCTGAAACATCTGGCAAGCTTTCTGTAAGAATGGAAATGGAAACAGCAGGAATAGGGGTTACAAAGAAGGATCTTGGAGGCAAAATCCTGAAAATAGTTATCTTACCCTATGTGCCTGCTATTTTGTTTCCATCTGGTGATAATGCAAGCATTTAGAGGAATGTCACTCTAGAAGTCTAATTAGAAAAACAGATCTGATATCATTTTGCTGTTAAAAATAACAGCAACAACTGCTCTGGGAATTTTTTGGCAATGCAGAAGATTCAGGTTCAACTTAATATTGGGGCACAGCTACGGCTAGAAAATTTTAATGTTTTCTTTAGAATTAATAAAAATAAATGATACACATTCACTTATTTTCTGGTTTTCAATTTTTCGATATAAAATTTATGTTTGTGTTAAAAAATGCCAGATAATTCAGAGGATAGAAAGTAAGAACGAAAGACAACACCCTCAGACCTCCTTTCCCTAAATTTATGCTTGGGGTCATGTTATGCCAGGCATGTTGCGAAGTACTGAGGATACAATGTCAAATATGACGTGATCCCTGCATATGAGGAAACTTAAAGTCTAATACAGCTGTCAACTGAGCAGCAAGTGTGATACAGTGCCGTGTTGGGGCATGAGCTTGGTATAAGGGAGAGCTTGGTCACTTCTGTCTGGTAGGGGTAGAGATCAGGAAAGGTTTGAGAGAGGGAGTGACCATTGAGTGGACTTGACTTTAAGGTGTTCCCCATGACATGGGAGCAGAAATGGGAGGTTTAAGTGGCTGCAGGCCCTACAGGCAGGCAGACATGTAAGAGGAGAGCCACGGCAATCTTACGTAACTGTTTTTCAGAGAATGTTAACAAATATGTTATGGCTGAGGGGCAGAGCTGGAGGGGGAAGGTTGACTCCTAGAATATTATTGAGATGATTGGATTAAATTATGAAAGTATTTAATTTTAGTTACATCTTATGTTTCTATTTCAAATAATTCACCCTTTGACATAGTAATAACATATATCATTACTATGCAATACTATATATTATTACTATGTCCATAGAAGAGACAATTCACACACATAAAGAAGGATTTTACTGTTTTAGAAATAAGAAGGAAAATAGATTATTATATAGCACAGGGAACTCTACTCAATACTCTGCAATGGCCTATATGGGAAAAGAATCTAAAAAAAGAGTGGCTATATGTATAACTGATTCACTTTGCTGTACACCTGAAACTAACACAACATTGTAAATCAACTGGACTCCAATAAAAATTAAAAAAAAAAGTCATGGCATAAATCTCATCTAATTGATTCAACAAATCTTCAATTCATGCCTACTAAACATTAAGCATTATGGTAACACTGGGGAGACTCTATTTTTAGGTGCTTGGAGAAGTGGAAGGAATAATCGGAATCACTAATTAGAAGAACATGTCATGCACTGCTATTGAACGTAGGTAGGAGGCCACAGAAACAAAGAAGAATGAATAAGTTACTGACCATGTTTAGTCACGTGGGTATTTTGGGACGAGGTGACATTTGACCCAGTCTGTAAGTCTGAGTCCAGGTTTTCCAGGAAGAGCAACTCAGGCACTGGGTGACCTTTCCAGAGTGAGGAACACACGTGCAAAGATAAGAGCACAGAGATAAGGATAAGGACTAGCCTGCTGCAGTGTACTCCTGGGTAAAAGAAGGAAGACGAGAGTACAGAGGGAAGAGATGAGGTATTGATTTTGGATCGGAATTTAGATCAGGATAAGATCATTTTGGGAAACAGCAGCAGCATCTGACAGGATGGCAAGGTAGACTGTCGGTCTGAGGAATGCGTAGTCCTCAAAGGAGGGGTGGATGAGGGGATTTGGGGCAGCTGTGGCTAAAAAGTAGGATGAGAGTCTACCATGGAGGGCCTTTTACAGCCTGCTGAGGAACATTTTCTCCTTAAGGGAGAGAGTAAATTTAGTAAGCTCACCTTGCTGGTAGAGTGGAGAATGTATGATTTAAAATGACTGTTACGAACATGTCCACAATACAGAAGCGCAAAGTTGCAAGCGGTAAAACGCTAGTGTTTCTGTAATTCCATACGGAACTGCCATCTCCAGGCAAATGTTAATGCGAGATTTGTTGGGAGGGTTGGAAAATGATTTTAAACAATCGCTCTGGGGACTTCCCTGGTGGCGCAGTGGTTAAGAATCCGCCTGCCAAAGCAGGGAACACGGGTTTGAGCCCTGGTCCGGAAAGATCCCGCACGCCGCGGAGCAGCTAAGCCCGTGCGCCACAACTACTGAGCCCGCGCTCTAGAGCCCGCGAGCCACAACTCGTGAAGCCCGTGCTGTGCAAGAAAGAGGAGCCACCGCAATGAGAAGACCGTGCACCACACGAGGAGTACCGCGCGCTGCAGCTAGAGGCAGACCGTGCGCAGCAATGAAGACCCAACGCGGCCAAAAATAAAATAAATTAATAAATTAATTTTAAAAAAAAGTAAAACAATCAGCTCTGGAATGAGAGCGCTTGGATAGAACGTCTGGCTCCATCATTTAGTAGCTGTGCAACCCAAAGCAAATTAAGCAGCTCCTGGGCACTGCAGTTTTCTTATCCAAATAAAGGTTAAAAACAGTGTCTTCTTGGTTTCCAGACAGCCCACTCTCATCCTTTCTTGGGAGTGTACTTTCCCTTTACTTAATTTAAACTTAATGAAAGTAGCAGTTTACTACTTAAAACTGCTCTATGCCTCTCATCTGAATTCCTTCCCTGGAGAGGACAAGAACCGAGGAAATTGCTGTTCCACAGTGTCTTTCACAGAGCAGAAATGTTAAATTTTCATAAAGTTCAGCTTATCAACTGTTTCTTTCATGGATCATGCCATTTGTGTTGCATCTAGAAGATCATCACCAGTACATACACTGGAATAAAACAGAATGGAAGCTGGCCATTTGTGACAACATGGAGAGCCCTTGAGGGCATTCTGGAAGAATTGTCACCTGGGGAATGGCCATGAGTCTCAACCCACCGAGTTAAACTAGTTCAAGGGCTTCCTGGTACAGCAGCTGCTCTAAACCTCGGCTCTGCAAGAGGCGAGCAGTCACCACAGTGTCCGGGGCAATTCCAAACAAAAGCGGAGCAAAAAGAACATCAGTTACCAACAACAAAAACACCTCAAACTACCTGGCACTTGCACTACCCTGGGCAGCTTTATTCTCGGTAAATGTACCTTTGCTGGACTTTTCATTTATTAAGATGGCTTCCAAAGTTTCAAGAAAAAAAAAAATAGTGCCCTCTTGAATAATTATTGGGAGATTCAAATGAAATACTACAACACGTATAACACACTCAGTAAGTACTATTATCGGTTGCTGTGTGTCCTTGGGTAAGGCAACTAAGCTCTCTAGGTCTCAGTTGCCTGCCTACCTATAACACTGGGATTATAATAGCATCTACCTCATAAGGTATTTGTAAAGATCGATGAGATAATTCATATACAGCATTTATCTCAGTAACTCAAGGAACGTTAGCAATTATCATTAATGGTAATGTTATTTTTGAATTACGTTTCAGAAACAAAACCCCTTGACTGGATATACAATGGACTCATGTAAATTTTGCTCAAAAGGAGAAGGAAAAATACGATTGACTTTCTAATTGCTGTGAATTAGAAACTCGATATTCTCGAAGTAGCTTATATGTTTTTAGAAGCATAGTCTGTTGAAATTATAGGAGGAATAACACTCCTTTACTTTGAGAATGAAAATACCAAATATTTGAAATCAATTCATAAGAGAAAGGAAACATGCATTTTCACAAACACGGAAAAATATGCTCAAACCACAGAACCTCCAACCTTTTCCCATGAGGTTTACTGTGTACCACGTGCTAGGATTAAGGAAACAAAGTTGCTAAAAAGACAATATTTAAAATTTAAAAATATATCCCAAAGTCAGATATATAATCGTCTCATGATTGAAAAATGTTGTCGGTAATCTAAAGGATGAGGCAAGTCACTTCTGAAATATTATATACCTAGTCAGCTGTTCAGCCCCATGTCTCTGTGAGGCTGGTTCACAGGAAGGGTACAAACTGATGTTCCGTGGTTCACGGGGAAAGGTACAAACTGAGGTGCTCAGCACGGCGATTTAATCCTGGCTCCGCCACTAGTTTGCAACGTGGCTTTGTGCAAATTATTTAACTTCTTTGTGTCTTTTCAAGCTTTTACGATCCTTTCTATTTCAGAGGCGTATTAATAGCCTACATTTGGGAATGTTTGTTTCCTTTCTTAGAAGGCCTGGGAGGGGAGGTGTACAAAGTGTTCCCCTCCGATGCCTGATGAAGGGCAGCAGGTCAAGCATGACAACTCTCTTCATCCACAGAGTTTCGCATAACTACAAAGGGATTTATATTCAAAACTTGACCTTAGCACTGTAGCCTTGTATAGTATAGTTATAGTAAGAGGATACAGGAACGGGGTGTTTTTTTCTATATATATCTTATTATTCCTAGGGATCTTTGTATCATTCCTTGGCCTGTCCACACCTTTTTCTAAACATGCCTCGAGACAGCATAGCGGTTCTCTTCCAAAAACTAAAACCGCAAGAAAGCCAAGCCAAACTGAAGCACCTCCCAGGCAGCTTATTTTTTCTTATTTTTGGGTGGGAGTGGTCCCTAGAGAGAGACCTCATTATGATCAGGGCACTTGGAATAAAACTCAGGAACAGTAAACCCACAGTCAGAAGAGAAAATACCTAGAGGGAAATACAGCTTCAAAGAAAAGGAAAAAGTAAAGCTTTCAACACTATAGCCTTTCCATCATGGAAGCCTGGTTTCCTAGGAAATGGTCCCACCTGCTCTAGAAATTCCCTAGGGTTGTGTTTCTCTGGGTCTTTAGTTAAAACAGGAGGGATTGTGAATATTGAAGCAGGGAGGGAAGGAGACAGGGAGCAAGGAAGAGGTAGAGAGAGGAGAGTCCCGGTAAAGGCATTTCCAAATGATCAGGGAAAGATAACTCCTTAGAAGGGAACTTTTAAAACTTTGTTTCCTTTAGCAGAGATACACTACACTTCTTTCTTATTATGTCCTAGAGGCAGCCTTAGGAAGGATCATGTATTTATTCTTTGCATGGATATAATTATTATTAAATAATGTTGTAATCCCTAAATTCCATCCCCTCATTTCACAGTAAGGATGTAAGCCCACTCTTGTTGATCCTTTGGGCAGAAAATCAACATCTCCCTTGCCCCAAATATTATACAAGGAAAAGTGGGTTTCTGGAGCTACAAATGATTTGGTTGATTTACATAGTTCTTCTTCTCCTTTACTTTCTTCTTATTTCTAATTTTGGCTGGGGAATTATTAACCATAAAAAAGGGACAGGATCTTTTAAAATTGTATGCCTTTGAGATGTGTATTAATACGAATAGGTTTCAGCAGGAAGAGCCAAGTATGTAACAGAGATATTTATACATACTAAACACATTCATTCATTCCATTTTAATTGAACTTATTTCAACTGATGTTCTAGGTGCCAGAACTGACGTTCTAGTGACTAAACAGACAATAGCCTTTTCCAAGAAGGAGCTTGTTTTCTCCTGGAGTAAGACAGACATAACCCCCCTTCCCTCAAATAAGTAAGATATAGAGTATATTTGATGGTAATAACAGATGATGGAGAAAATAAAGCTACCATGGTGGTGGGTCTACATATGTACTTGCCTCTGGAGTCTAGAAACATCCACCTGGTTAATTTTCTTGGGCTATATAGAACTTTAAAAGACGTAGGGTTTTGGAGAGGATGTTTAGCTTAAGCTATATTCTGCTCTGTGATCTTATTCTTTTATGTTCTGCTGATTTGAGATATTCTTCAGGACAATGCCGTGAGAAGCTAGCAATTTCCAGAAAAATTTAGGCCAAATAAGACAAGCCAGCTAATTGAAGGAAATAGGGGAGAAAGCAAATCTCTATTATATCTGTTTATGATTCAGAATCTCACGTAAGTCAGTGTATAGAAACCAGTTTGGCCAGGAGATGGATTTAGCTGAGTCAGCTCTGTGCTGACAGAAATATTGCTGAAGAGTCAATAGATTTTTTAAAAAAAACCAACCTGTAAAGTTTAATTTTAGATAACCTCACTAGGTTATTTTAGATGACCTCACTAGGTGATGGGCTTATTCTTGACCCAGCAGAGTCTCTGCAGTCACCACAAGGCTCTGTGCCTCTGTAAAAATTACATAGTTAGGTAATAGTAATTTTTCATAATTTCATTCTTCATTCATTCACTCGTTCAAATATGTATTCAGCCCTTATATGCCGGGCACTATTTTCAGTACTGGAAATACACTGTGAACAAGAGAGGCAAGATCATTGTTTCAATGGAATGTACATTCAAGGGGAGGTGACAGACAAAAACAAAGAAAAACCATGGAAGTATCACTTAATAATCTTATTTTAAAAAAACATACATAATGCGGTGATGTGCTAGAAATGGACTTCCAAGGACATCTTCCAACGATGCACCATTTAAGTAGAAAGCTGGGTAACAGGAAGTAGGCTACCAATAACCCATCTGAGGATTGATTAATGCAAGGGTATAGGAAGAGCTAATGCAAAGGTACCAAGACATGGACACACTTGTTTGGATCAAGGGTAAACAGAAGCCCACTGTGACTAGAGCATTTGAGTGAGAGAAGAATAGTTCAGAAATGGATGACAAACCTAAGTAGGGCCCAGATGAAAAAGATTCTTGTAGAATTTTATTCTAAGTACAATAAAACTATAGGCAGTTTTAAAATCACAACGTACCATAATAAAATGTCCACTTTTAAAAAAGAGCCATCTGGGTCTTAGGAAAAGTGATGTAGATTTTATTCTAAAGATAATGCGCACTATTGAAAGTTTTTATGAAGGGTATGATTATAAAGTGAAAATAAGATTCACATTTTAAAATATATCAATGTCTATCCTGATTTTTACTTATTTTCCCTGTTAGATTGTAAGTCTCAGAGGAGAGTGATCATATTTTCTATTTCTATACTATCTTTGCTAGTTATCATTCCCCATTTGGAAATAATGTTTAGCACAAATTTCTGTACCTGAAATTTATCACACAGAGGACTTTGCTAAAGAGGAAATGAATTTCTGTGTCTTTAATCTTTCTGTTTCGAACCTGGCTTGAATTCCCAATGAAGTGAAACTCACAGGTCCCGAAGGGACCAGGGTTTGTTTGAGAGTTTTACTGTCCCTTTATTTTATTTTAATCACAGTGCTAGAGGATACCTGCAGCTGATTGAGGGTCTTCCTGATCAGATACTGCGGGCCATTCAGATTGATAGTTGACCTCACTAGGTGATGGGCTTACTCTTAACTCAGCAGAGCCTCTGCAGGCACCACAAGGCAAACCCGTGGGCAAAGGAAGGACGCTGGCTACAGCTTTTTTTTTCTTTTTTTACTTGTAACAGGTACAAAGTTGAGATCACTTAGATCCATCCTTGAGAAACTGATGATCATGTTGCTTTTATAATCCATTTTTGGAGCTATAAAATCAAATGAACGAGCAAACAAAATCCTTACGAGAGAGGCTTTTGACAAAGAAATCCCCCAAAGGAACAGTAAAACAATCATTTCTCATTACTGATAGGCAATTTGCTTTTTCAGAAGAACCATACGGGAGGGGGGCGTTTTGCGAAAAGTAACAACAAATTAATTCCGCCTCTTCTCTGATGACGTGAGAAATTGTTCTTTGTTAAGGCATTTTCGTGAGAGTCTTTTCCAACTCTAATTTTGACAGAAAGAAGGTTATACAAATAGCCGTATGGAGATGCTGGTAATGCATAACTTGATTCAGTGCAAAGTAGGACTGGGTGGATGGGGAGGGTAGGAGTGGGTGGGGCTTGTGAAAGAATCTAGCCGTGGTAAGTGAGGCTTGGCGTGGAGCCTTGTGACAGTGTTTCCCAGGACGGAGGGAATGTTATCTAGCCCCTGAATACTGTTGTCCTGAGAATGTTGCTTCTTCCCGGAACCAACTCCTCTCCCTAGCTTGCTGTTGACATAGATCCAAGAGGAAGAAAAAGTGTCTTTTCTTTTGTCCCCTACAGAGCACCGGCGTCCCTCTTCTGCTTGGCGTCCAGTGGCCCTGATCCTGCTGACTCTGTGTTTGGTGCTGCTGATTAGCCTGGCAGCTCTGGGGCTTGTGTGTAAGTCTGCACTCTGACTTGGGGGAAGATCCTGGTTTCAAGGTTTGTCTAGGATGAGAAATACTTGTTATGATATTCTTTTTTTTTCTTTTTTTACTTTGATTCTGGAGCCTGTGAATAAGTCCTTATTGAAATGCAACTCCGTAAATGATGAGCATAGTGGAAGAAACATTAAAATCCAACAATCACTTACCAGCTAGACTTTTACATTCTGAGATAAGAAGGTTTTTGTTGTTGGTTTATATATCAATATTGTTGTTGGTTTATATATCAATATTTGACATCAGCAATTTTTAATGAATGCATACTTCAGCCCTCTTCCATTCCACAAAAGACGACAGCGGCAGTGGTTTTTGCTTTTAGCCTTCATGACTCAGTGGGCTAATCAGAGGAAAAGATTTCATTTATATCCCACCCCCTCAATATATGGAGAATAGACCAGGTCTTAATCACTGTAATAGTTTTCAAAAAGTCCAGGAAGTTATAGAATCATTTTGCAAAGACTCATGAAAATCAAATAAGGAAGAATTCACGTATAAAGTCTTTAAATTTCAAACTAGTAAGGACAGAGTAAAAAACTTAAAAAGGAAGTGAGTAAATGGGTTTCATCAGATGGGACCCTACAGCAATATGTCCTGAACAGTTGAAGAAGGTGGTTCAAGGTAAAAGATCACATAGAAAAGCAGGTTCAAATGTCAAAACTGGATTTTTATAGGAAACTTTACAACTTGTTTGTAATCTTAAATTTTAAAATTAAAAAAAAAATGTATCTTAGTGTTTCTACCCTGGCTCCCAAATTTTTACTTCATTTTGATATAACTGTTCGTTTGCATACACCATTCTTTTTAGCGGTATAAAGCAACTCTCATGATTCATGAAGAATTTTTTTACTTAGATTTCGAAATCTGGAGTTTAAAGCTAAGTGTTGAAATTTTCTAGCCAAGTGATGTTGAGAAGGTTACCTACTCTCACTGAGCCCAAATGCAAAGCTTTAAAAATATAGAAACAATAACATAACTCTTTCAGTGACTGAATGGGATAACAATATAGGGTACATTGTCAATACTCAATAAACCGATCAATAGATAAATGGATTTATGATTTTAGGTTGAGTAATGGTTTGACAGTGTACACAGAAAGATTTGTTAAGCAGTAAATATGGTTAAGGAATTTATCCCTGAAGTCTGGAATTGTCATTATGACTCCGTATTTTCAGATAGGGAAACAGAAATTAATTTGCCCAAGACAATACAATTTATTACGTACTATAGTCCAAACCTGAGTGTAGGCAACGCGCTCAGAGCCTGGGATCTTGAATAACATACTGTTGTTGTCTTCCCCAGATGTAGAAAATAGAAATAGAAATAGAAGTGAAGAATATAAGGTGTCCAGTCTGACTTGGTAACTTGGGTTAGTTTTTCAGTTCTACCAGCTCTCCAACACTCAGCAAGAAAATATTTCTCAAAAGGAAGAAAGGCTGGGGAATCTCTCCCGACAGCTGCAATCTCTCCAAACTCAGAAAAGGAAGCTTGCAGAGACTCTGCATCACGTGGCTGAAAAACTCTGTCGTGAGCTCTATAACAAAACTGGAGGTGAGTCCTGATCATTGAGCTCCCCTCTGCCCTCAGGATATCTGTCCTATAGGGCTGATTCTCCCATCAGTGTAGCTGGGAACCATGTATTATTCAACTAGTTGTCTGGCAAACTTAATAAGGAGTTTGGACATCCAGATCATCCCCAGTTATTAGGATCATGTAGTTCAGCTGTGTCTGTGTTACAGCACGTGAAGGGATTCAGCAAATTCAGACGTTTAGAATAATAAATACAATTAACTTCCATTAACCAAAATAACACTACAAGTAAATAAAATACAGGTTTTTTTCTTAATTGACTTTGGCACATAAATACCTAAGAGTAGGATACATTTCATAATGTATTCACAAATCCTTCCTCATTAAGAAGTTAATGAACTCATAACTATAGTTCCTGGATTTTAAGAATCATATAGGAATCGAGTTAAAAAGACAGATAAATGGAATCAAGCTCTAGTTATTTTAATGTAGTATGACTTGTCTGGGTACCCAAAATCTGCATTTTATTAAGGACCACCTATGATAACAATGCCAATGTTGGACGAACTGTGCTTTGGTAAATAACTACTGGACAAGCCTAGAAGCATCACCTTAGTTCTTTGTCTTCTTTTTCTTCTATCCTTCTGGGTTTCATAACACCCAGCTCTATTCAAGTCTGTCTTCTTTTCTGTTCTCCTTATTATGCATGCATAGCAAGCCAGATACATTTCCAAGTCCCCGATTTTTCTTTCGGGGACTCTACAGTAAGATGAAATCTCCTAATCTTCCACACACAGACTGGTTTCCACACTAACCAGACAGCCTGATTTCATGGTTATCCGGTAAATAACATCAACACTCACACTTCCACTTCTCTAAGTGATTCTTTCCTACACGACTAATGGTCTCAGTGGTCATAATTTTATTTATTTTCTTTATTCTTCTTTAACTTTATTGAGGAATAAGTGACAAATATAATTATATATATTTAAAGTATACTACATGTTGAGTTGATATACACATACATTATGCAGTGGTTATCAAGATCAAGATAATTAACACACCTACCAGATTATTCATGGCATTAAGGGACATTGTAAGGGGTTTGGCTTCTATTTTGAGCAAAAGAAGGATTCATTTCAGGACCCCGAGCAGGAGAAATACATGTCTGACATGAGTTTTTAAAGGCTCATTCTACAAATATGTTGAAAATAGACTGGGAGAGGGTAGGAAGGATAGAAACAGAGAAATCACATAAGAGCTGACTATTGCAATAATCCAAGAAAGAGGGAAATGGTTCCTCAAGCTAGCATATTATTGGTGGAGATGAATGCATGATGGAATAAAGTGGGGTGTGAGGGGTATGAGGGAGATAAAGGAGTCAAAGATAACTCCGGAGTTCTGGGGCAAAGCAGAAATGGGGAAGAAGTCTGTGGTCATGAGGGGGGAGGTTAGGAACCAGGGGTGCTGTTTTGAGCATGTTGACTTTGAAATATCCCTTAGATATGTGTCGTGATATGAGTAGGCAGTTTGATATATAAGGAAAAAGGTCTGGGCCGGAGATATAACCGGACTTTCAAAGCAAATCTCCCAAATTATTGATTTATTTAAAACCTCATTTTACCTTATGAAATATTTTAAACAGTCAGAAAAATACGAACAATAATGTAACATCCATTTGTGTATTGACCACTCAGATTTTCACATGTTAACATTATGACACTGGATTGCTTTTAAAATAAAGACATTTTTGTGGAATCATTGAGTTTCCATCTCACCATACACCGACAAGGGATGTGGATACAGGTGCCCAACTCTCAAAGGCCCAAGGCCATGCATCCACATAGGTGAGAAGACCATGGTTCTCAGGGCCTAGTTCCTGTGTGTACAATCACGACCCACTCAGTCCATCTCACCCTTGACTTGTGCACTTATTTCTCTGACTTTGATGACCATTTCAATTCCTGACACATGGAGATTTACCATTTTAACTCATGCTTGGCTTAGTATTGTATTTATGTGATTTTTTTCTAAAATTTTATTCACTTATGCTTTGAATGAAAAAATAATCCAGATCTTATTGATAAATATTTCATTAAAAAATCCTTTTACTACTATATAAGTGGATTTTGAGGAAGAAAATTATAGAAACTTCAAAGGTTTCCCAAATCCAATGCATACTGAGTTCTTGAACAGATGAAAAGTTCTTTATGAAATTGAATATCCTCTCTGTATGCTGAATTACACGGGGCAAGGAACACTGAAGTTCCAATCATTCATTACTAGATTCCATTGTCCATAAAAGCAGGTAGTGTCTATTTTAATTCCCATTGTATACCCAATTATAATTCCTGGCATATAGTGGGTGTTCAGTAAATATTTGTAATTATCTTTAGGCGGTTAAATATCTAAGAGCGAGGGAATCAATTCTTTCTTGCGTCAACAAATATTATTTAATTGCAAGAGAACAAAAACAACAGACCTGGGTAGAAGATAACATTAAATTTGGTTTCTTTTCAAGAACACAGATGCAGCCCTTGCCCAGAAAAATGGAAGTGGCATGGGGACAAATGCTACCAGTTCTATAAAGAAAGCAAGAGTTGGCAGGGTTGTGAATATTTCTGCATTGCTGAGAACTCGACCATGCTGAAGATTAATACACAGGAAGTACTGGTAAGGTCCTGAGGCTTGGTCAGTGTTTGAAGTACTCTCAGAAAGAAATCTTTAAAAAATTCTAAGGCGTCAAAGCCCACAGACTCTCCTATTTATTGCAATCAAGGCCTAAGTCTTATTCCTATTGCTCTGAATGATCCCCTGAGGTCATCATTTGTGGAATGATCTCCACAGGCATCCACCCCTTAGAAACATGAGAGAAAGACCTTCAAGTTCCCCATCAGTCAGGAATCAAATGAAGAAGGTCTCAATTTCTTAACCTCTTTTGGTTTGGGTAGGAAGGGAACAATATTGATGCCACGTCAGAGACATGAAAATAGCACTTCCTGTCTTTCCATGTGAAAGTGACAAAACTTTTGATTGAAAAACATTTAATTAAATCATTGCCATAATCTGCAAATAAATATCTAGCCTTCCAGAAGTTTACACCCTAACATAGACTGGTCAAGGCAAATATGAAAATGAAATTGGCATATATTGAGTAAGTACATGCAACTAAAGTTCACTATTAAAATGGCGTGATTGTTCCCTTTTCTCTTACGTTTATTATTGCCTTTGGATTTTGTTTTTAAAACATCTTTATTGGAGTATAATTGCTTTACAATGGTGTGTTTGTTAGTTTCTGCTTTATAACGAAGTGAATCAGCTATGCATATACATATGACCCCATATCTCTTCCCTCTTGGGTCTCCCTCCCGCCCTCCCTTTCCAACCCCTCTAGGTGGTCACAAAGCACCGAGCTGATCGCCCTGTGCTGTGCGGCTGCTTCCCACTAGCTATCCACTTTCCACTTGGTAGTATATATAAGTCCATGCCACTCTCTTACTTCGTCCCAGTTTACCTTTCCCCCTCCCTGTGTCCTCAAGTCCATTCTCTTACATCTGCGTCTTTATTCCTGTCCTGCCCCTAGGTTCTTCAGAATCATTTTTTTTTTTAGATTTCATATATATGTGTTAGCATACGATATTTGTTTTTCTCTTTCTGACTTATTCACTCTGTAGGACAGACTCTAGGTCCATCCACCTCACTACAAATAGTTCAATCTAATTTCTTTTTATGGCTGAGTAATATTCCATTGTATATATGTGCCACATCTTCTTTATCCATTCATCTGTCGATGGACACTTAGGTTGCTTCCATGTCCTGGCTATTGTAAATAGTGCTGCAGTGAACACTGTGGCACATGACTCTTATTGAATTATGGTTTTCTCAGGGTATATGCCCAGTAGTGGGATTGCTGGGTCGTATGGTAGTTCTATTTTTAGTTTTTTAAGGAACCTCCATACTGTTCTCCATAGTGGCTGCATCTATAGCCTTTGGATTTAATTCCTCAAGCGGTATGACCATTATTTATTTATCATTGTTTTAGCAGAGGTCTTGGCACAGAGTAGTTTATCAACAAAGAGTTATTTAATTGAAATTAATAACCTGCTAACTGTGCAAACTCTTAACATCTTTCTAGTTACATCTTAATTCCTATCCACTTCCTGAAATCTGTGATGAATGAAACTCTGCAATCTCTCTCAAACCTCTAAAATAATCTTTTTCATCCTTTTTTTTTTAACATCTTTATTGGAGTATAATTGCTCTACAGTGGTGTGTTAGTTTCTGCTGTATAACAGAGTGAATCAGCTATACATATACATATATTCCCATATCTCCTCCCTCTTGCGTCTCCCTCCCACCCTCCGTATCCCACCCCTCTAGGTGGCTTTTGATGGCTCAATTTAGGCAGAAAAAGAGGCGATTTATTTGACTAAGTCAATGTATCCTGGCATAAAACCTCCTAATTTTTTTAATTCTCTGTTTCTTCCACCTCCAGGACAAACTGAGGATTCAGATATACCACTGAAGTATACTAGATGCAGTGGTTAGAAGTATTATTATGAAAGTTACATAGTAATTTTATCTTATGCACTTCGTGTATTTGCATATATTTAAGTCACTTTCATATGATTTATTTATAGAACTTTTAATGTGAAGGGGCCACCATTCAGTTGGAAACAATATTTTCAACTACAGTTTCTTTGATATGCCTATTCTGTAACTATTGCTTAGTGATAGTTTCGTTTATATTTCCAGTAATCTTTCATTGACCCAATATGTGCCATTAATTATCCGAGGGACTGAGGATGTGAAAATGAATAAAACAAAGTCCTTAAGGAACTTAAGGAACTCATAGTATCGTGGAAAAGGAAGGTATAACAATGGATAATGATAAAAGATTTAGATAATTTCTGTGTTAAAGAGTGAGATGATATAGAAGGAAAAAAATAACTTTAAACATTTTTCAATATGGACAGTAGAAAAGGAATTACACGCATGTAAATACACAAAAATGTATATGCATATTTATGAAACATTTCTCTTTTTTCCCTTCTTAGTCTGAGACATAAATCAGCCTTATAAATTTTTCTTTTACCCTGCTTTGCATTAAAGTATTTTCATTATTCTTTTCTCGTTCCTGGTCAGTCCTTTTCACATGTATTCATGAAGATTACTTCCCATTCCTGCACTTTTCCTTCCAGATTCTTCCAGTTTCCAGAATCACTCCACATCTCTACATCCCATATTCTTTATATCAATCTTGTTTAATCCTGTGACTTGAAAATAATGGGTCATTTATAGATCTTGGTTGATGTGATTCTTGGTTTTGGAACATCACCATATAGTCTTTGCTTATTAAGACAAAATAATTCTTTAACTTGGACAAATTAACTGACCTCAGCATGGACACTATTTTTCTTAAATGTACTATCATCTATGGAGGCAAGACTTGTGTGTTGTTCTCATATTAAAAGTGAGGGCCAGCCTTACACATCTCTGTATGTATATAACAATTCTAAAGCTAAAGGTTTTCTTGTGTGCCTTTCACAGGAGTTTGCCATGCCTCAGAGCTACTCTGAGTTTTTCTACTCTTATTGGACAGGGCTATCCCGCAACGGCGATGGCAAGGCCTGGCTGTGGATGGACGGAGCCCCTTACTCCCATGAACTGTAAGCCTTCAGCACATTTCATGGGAAAGGCATTTAATAGAGAGCTTTTGCTTGAGTGACAAATATGAATGAAACTATCACCGTGTTTGCGGGAGGACTTCCAAAGGTGTATAAAACGTGGTACTTACTCTCAGAATGGCTCATAAACCAGTGAGAGAGACAGACCGGGATTCTCTGACAGAGAGGGAGAGAGAGGGGGAGGGAGAGAGAGGGCTCTGTTATGGGTGAATAAACTGAAGCCCAGGTTGTAATGGGTGACCTGCCTAAGGCCGCACAACTCTACAACTTGTCAATCCCCAGAGACGGTATAAGACCTCAGATTTCTTGGCTTTCTGTGCGGTGAAATGGGGAGCACATCTTTCAAAACACAGTCTCTGAGAATAGATTTACTCACCATATAAACAGTAATATTATCAAAAATTAGTTTTACTTATATGAGCATTTAGATAGGAATGTGTATGGTATATTGTTTGAGATCAGTAAACGTTAATATCTATATCAAAATATATTACAGTTTAAAGCCTTGTTTGAGCAGACACCTTTCTATATACCTATAGAGGATTTATTTTTCCAGGAGATAGTACACATTCAATGTGATTATTTTTTACAGTGAAATAAACTGAGTCACAGAGAAGGTAGATAATTTTTCAGATGGCAGTGAAATCGAATGATAAATTGGATTATAATGTGTATTTTAATTTTAGTTAGAAATAGTTTTTGTTGTTTTGGGTGACCTGATGCTTCTAAGAATGCGTATGGAAACTGAGGCGCTGAGAGGAAAGAGTCTGGTGACCCCATCTTTCCAGTAAACTCATTATGGGTGTCTATTCTATAATTGTATCAAGCTTAGGACACTCCCTGTGTACTTTTGTATTTTAGAAGCAAACGATGATAAAATGAACTTTTTTTTTCTTTTTTGAGGTTTGAGATTATAACAGATTTCACCAGCCTAAGAAGTCGGGACTGTGTGACCATCCTCAATGGAAAGGCTTTCTCCAAGGACTGCAGGGAATTGAGGCGATGCGCCTGTGAAAGATCTGCAGCCACGGTGAAGCTGCAGAGGCTCCATGAGCCTCTCTGAGCCGGACGTGGAGGCCAGTGGTTCTCCAGCTACAACTGCAACTGCAGGCTCCCTTCAGAGAAGCGGAAGATTTCTGCTCTGCAGAACAAAAGTCAAGCGCTTTATGTGCGCCTGGCCTAGTGTGGTTTCCGTTCCTTTTCCTTCCATTTAACCCCTGTTTATACCTTCCAGGTACTGAAGATTTGATAATAATAAATGTAAATAATGGAAAGTGTTGGTGCTTTTAGAATGGACTTGTGATTTGGGGAAAAATTCAACGTAAAGATGCTCTTCAAAACGTGAGCGCAATCAACGTTGTGGTTGTGTGTGCCTTATTGAGAGTTGGTGGGGACTCTACAAGAGGACTGATTATTTCATTATTTGAGAAAAATAAGAAGTCTTGAAGAGGCATGCTGTCTTCAAGAGGATGGTTTTAACATTTTAAATTTTAAATCTTTTGAGGCACGTTTATATCATCAATGTGTGGCTAAAGGTGAGTCAACCGAATTGTGATAGGGTGAGTTATCCAATCAGGTCATGGCAAGTGAAAGGGACACTGTGACATCTGCATACGCAGCTGGCTTCTGTGCAGGTGCCCCTAGCTCAGGACAGTATGCAGGCACATAACAGAAATCATTGCAAATAACGCCATCACAACCACTGACTTCATCGACTTAGAGATAAATCAACTTTAGGGGTTTAACACTAGAAAGGATAATCTATTACCATTCTTTGTTTTTCAACAGTGGAAACTGGGATGCTTCAGTTTTATTTTCAGTAAACATGTATCTCATGGTGAAATGACATTGAATTAGCAAATACATGATAAAGGGGAGATGTTTGTATTTATTCCTGTAAGACTGTGTCACTTACCAATCGTTGCTTGTAGATTTCTTCCTAAAGAATTTTCCCTTCAATTTTCTGTTAATTAGTTAGGAAATTTCTTCAGCATTGAACAAATTTTGCATTGATTTATTGTGTCCTGCAAAAAGAACTGCATTTGTGGCCATAAAATGAAGTTTTAGATCCCGTATTGTAATTTATTACCTGGCAAATCCCTTTACTTCACAAAACTTATTTCATCAAGTATAAAGTAGACATATTTACAGTTTCTTCAGGGTGTTATTGTTGGCTGAAATGAGGTACATGTGGAATTAGTTTCATAATCTACATTGCAATGTAAAATGTAAGGGATATTAAAAATATGTAGAAAAGCAGAGGAGGGTTTTAGTGTTTTTTTTTTTTTTTGCGGTACGCGGGCCTCTCACTGCTGTGGCCTCTGCCGTTGCGGAGCACAGGCTCCGGACGCGCAGGCTCAGCGCTCATGGCTCACGGGCCCCGCCGCTCTGCGACATGTGGGATCTTCCCGGACCGGGGCACGAACCCGCGTCCCCTGCATCGGCAGGTGGACTCTCAACCACTGCGCCACCAGGGAAGCCCAGGGATTTAGTTTTTAAAAGTAGGGAAGCGAAAGCAAGCATAAACAACCTTCTTCAGAGACCTATATTCGTGAACAAATTATAGAGAGGCCCCTACACTGGGGGCCTGTGGCTATAACTAAATATTTTCCATGATGGGTGCAGATATTTAATGAACGTGGTTGATATAATAAGCACATAACGAGAGACATGGATTAGACCATTAGTTAAGCAATTAAGTGTTATTTAAGCCTTGTTACTGCAGAAAGAAAATATGGTTAATCTGAGAAAGTCAAATGATTTTGTGAACTAAGTAAAATTGAGGTGGCACACATTCAGTTTTGACCCCTGGCATCTTACATGACTGCAGACTAGTTCAGGGCTGGATGTCAGGTGTCTCTTTAAATGTCATTGCTTTAACAAGTCTAGCTGCCTGGTTAGTGGGTGATGATTAATGTTTTCTCTCCAGATCTGCAGCCTAAGGGAAAGTGTCGCTTTAGATGGTGAGGAAGGAAAAAGAACAGCATGTATCTGACGTTTGTTATTCTTGAGCTGATTCCTCTCCATCTTTGCCCTCAGCCTCCTCATCTACCTGATAAAATCCACAGTACTGATCACGACATGAGCAAATATTTCAGAAGAACAGAAAGGAGTATGGCACAGCATTCACTCCACAAACTTTTTTTTTTTAATTTTAAGAATAGGCAATAATCATAATATGACTTTCTGAGAACAATTTTCCGTTGAGAATCAGAGAGGGTAGCACCCCGTGAATGGGTTTTCCAACATGAGAAGACTTTTTTTCTTCTAGGCTCTTGTGTGTTTAGGTAATTCGGAAGAAACTGGGGGAATGTTAAGTGAGGAACATGGCCTTTCCTGGTAGATCCGAGTTCCCCAGGGTACACAATGAGCTATTCCTTTTCCTGAGGATATTGAACCAGCTCTTAAAATTTATCAACAGGAAACAGGTCAGGGGCCTCGTAACAGCAGGAAATGTGAGACGTGTGCTGGGAGCTTTTACTTTAGAGATAGTAGCAGATTGTGAAATACATAGAAAGGTCTAGAAGGTTGCCTCAGGGTTGCCCTCAATATTTGGGAGTCGAATATTTTCTAATGGAATTCTTGCAGTTTTCGAAGACTACAAAAAGCTGCATAATCTGATTTCAAGTGTACGTAACTTCTTTTACCATTTCATCGTATGAATAGATTTTTAGAATCTAATGATACTTATTATTATTCTATCAATATTACCAAAGTTTTTCTTTTCATACATTTACTGTCCTTTGGATAGAGCATGTTAAAAAAGCCTCTTTACATTTATAGGACAGGGTTTTATTTTTCCTATCCTTTCCCTTTTTAAAAACTAAGCTGGAACTTAGTGAGATGGATCAGATATCCAGTTCATTATTGGTGGGACTAGGATATGAAACTGATTATCCCGGTGTTAAGGTCCAGTCTTTTACCACTGTGTTGAAAAAGGCCTTGCTTTTCTGGGCCAAAAGCAAACTGCAAGGAAAAATCTTCCACCCACACCATCTGTGTGGAAAGCAATATTACCACTGAGGAAATCTGTAGAGGCTTATGCCAGCTGCTCTGTAGATAAAACTCGGACTTGTAAATACTGCATCACATGCTGGCGGATGACGTCAGCTGTAGGATGTTTGCCTCTGGCTTCATTGTACTTCTTCTAAGAAGAGTTATTAAATGCTTCCTATCCTTTCTCTAAACACAGCTCTATGACAATACTTTGAAGAATCTTGAAGACAAACAGTCTTTGCTACTAAAATTTGCTATTATTTCCCCTTTATTCCAGGTTATTAGATTGAGTTGCCAGCTGTAAAAACCAGAAGGGACAACTTATATGGTGTTTTCTTTGCTATTTTCCTTTCCTAGGTTCAGCAGAAAACTAGAGAATAATCCTTTTTATTGAAATTCCCACCATTTAAGCTCCAAGTTAAGGATAAATAAAGAAACAAACACAAAAACATGCCCTTCCCATCCCTAAAGGAATGTCGCCTTCAGAGGTCATCTTTTACAATAGACTTCCCAGTTCACTTAAATGATTTCTTACTGCCTCAGTGAATTAGGTTATATTTCACCTTATTTATTTAAGTGGTGTCTTTTTTATGAGGAGAGAAAGATGAGAATCTAACGTATCTTAGCTACTCCTTGTGAGAAATGAAAGAGTAAGCAAAATTATATTGAATTTAATATATATTTGATGAGAATCTGCTGAATGGTAAGGTGTTGTTCTAGGGATGGTAGGTAAGTGGTAGAAAAGTAATGTAATAATAATTAGTGAAATTTTCCTTTCTGTAAGTCATAAGACACTTTCACATCCATTGTTGGTGGGGAACAAGCTAGTCCATGCTTCAAGGAGTCCGCAGACCTAGGACAGAGATTGTCTATAGATTTATTGGCTTTAAGACAGATATTCTCTCCAGATACATGGTGACAATTTACCCATAAACTTTATCTTCTCAATATTCTTATAACATGAGCAGTAAAGGGGTCATTTTTATCTGGAATACAGAAATGAGGTTGATGCCTAGAGATGACTGATGCTCCAGGTAACCAGAGCAAGAACAGATAGAGTTGTCAGCAAGTTTACATATATTAATAATTTAGTTCTCAAACAATATTTTGAAGCAAGTTCTATTATCGTTTTTCAAGGAGGACGTTGAGGCACAGAGAGATGTAGTTCAAAGTGCTGGAGTGTTAACCTTGAGGATCCATATCATGAGTGTTTTGATTTGCGAGTGGTGGGGATGGTCAGTGAGGGGAGGAAGGAAGCTCGCAGCTCTTCTTTACTGGAGACACGCTGATATTGGCAGCCTGACTATTCCTTCCACTTACGTGTAGCTCTGGTTGTTCATCTCTCCAGCAGAATTCTGCAGTCCTAAAAATGGTATCGTCTTACAGGCAGCAGAGAGCAGCCTGTCTTCCTTCCAATTTGAAAATCCATATCTCTGTCCTCCCATCCTACTGGTCCAATAACATAACATAATGCTGGTTTCCATTTGGAAACCCAGCAAATGCACAGAAAGATCTGGCAAACAGTGAGTTTAAAAGATCACATTTATTTATTTATTAAAAAGAGTATCAGTCAGCTAAAACTGCATCATCTCCCCAGTGACTTATAGATTTTTCTGTGGAGTTCACAGTCACTCTAAATTAAAAAGAGAGAGAGAGAGAGAGAGAGAGGAAGAAAAAAATGACAAATAGAAATGATTTTTCTTCAGCTTGTTTTCCACTCTTTAGGGTTTTGTCCTCTGTTGCTCTAAACCAATTTTATTCTTGGTAATTAATTTGAACAATGTCAAAGGAACATCTGGAAAATGTTGAGAGATATTACCAAGTGCAAATGCAAGATAGGTTTTGTGTCTCAGGTAGCTGGTTTCACAACGCTTGCACTGGTTTACTTCTGCGCTGGCTCTTAAACTCATTGTTACAGGTTTTCCAATGATCTGTTGCAGGTATTACCGTAATGGAGCAAAATCACTTCAAGCAAAATTTCTTTCAGGTAGAAGATCTTAATGCGTATTTCTCACAGATGAAATATTTCCAAATGCTGCAGTTAGCCGAAGAAAGGCCGTTGTTTCTGAGGTATCCACAGACCTGGTTAGTTGATTGGGGTCCCTGTATTGGTGACCTGGAGACGCAAGTCAGTGTATCTGAGGTTGGGTGTTGGGCTTATGGAAATGTCCTCTGGGCAATAAAATGAGAGATGCACAGCTTTTCTTTTTGTTCTAATCTGTCACCCTCTTGCGGTAGTTTTGCTCTTCTTCTTCAATAAGAGAACTATTTTCTCTCAGTAAAGTATGTAAATATTACTTCAACAAGCAGCATTTAAAAAAAAAAAAAAGCTTGAATACAAAAGGATAGGCTCTAATTTGGAATCTCTTTTCTGATTCTTAATTCTCAAAATACCAAGGCACTGCTGACCAGCCTCCCCAGTTCTTTCTGAAAGCTTACTATGGAAATTGCCTAATAATTACTATAGTCTCTTGCCCTTAGCACTCTAGCCTTTAAATGATACAAAGGAAATGTACTTGATAATCACATAATATTGTTCATTCAGACTCAAATTTTCATGTGAATGTGCTACAGTGTAACGGCAGTGGGGCTGAGAGGGAGAAAATTTAGAAGTCATGTAGCCATTCTTAAATTATCTTGGCTTTGATTCCAATCAGAAACCTGTGAAATTAACATGCTGGTTATGTCTTCTGGAGGAAATGTAAGGTATAAAATAAAATGAACTTTTGATTTCCCTCCTGTGTCTAATTCTTCTTGGAATGTTTCCCTCAGAGACTTACAGATCAGGGGAAGGAGAGGAGCCATCTTGCCAAAGCCAGGGTTGGCTGGACCCATCCTGAGACAGTCCCACCCAGTAATCATAGTTTCTTTTGATCTTTCTCAGGCTGCCAGTGATAAAGTCCTATAAGAAACAAGCCTTGGACAGTGAACCGAGGATGGGGGCGGGTACTACCAGAAAAACCCCAATAAATTACCATGAAATATAAAGTGTGGTATTTTCTTTCCTCAGAAGTAATTAGAATTTGAGAGCTGGAAAGAGAGAGAGAGAGGATTTTTAAAAGAAAGGACACCTTTTTCCCTATTGCTAAATGATCAATGTGGTGTTAAGAACTATGGAAAAATTAGGCATCTGGTATCAAAACAGTTTTAACAGATTCAGAATTTGGCATGTAGTATATGACTTTCCCAGGATATTTCAATGTGAGAAATAGTTTAGAAGATTCCAGAAGCAACTTAACTGTAGGCATATTTTGTGAGAAGAAATATTTCTAACTTTTGTCACTAAATTTGCACAGAAAAAATAGTGTGAACCCATAATTGTAATAAGTTAGTCCAAGTTGCCTTGGTTTATTACATAGCCTTAACAAATTGTTCTACTATTACTCTTGCAAAAATGAACTTTGACTAGTTACTGTATATAGTAGGCATACATTTTTAATAAATTCAGAAATGTGTAACTATGTCTTCTACTTCGCACATAATTTATGGGTAGAATGATTTCAGGGAAACATCTTACTGTTTGCTCGTTAAGATGTTAGTAAACTAGATTTAAGGTCAATTAAACTTTTCATTTAGCCAATGCTTATTTTAATAAATCTCTCCATTTCATGACATCACCTCACTTTTTAAATTTCTACTTTTCTTGATAATTACAAAATTGTTATAGCTTATTATACTTCCCTACAGCATTGAAAATAAGACATTTAAAACATACATACACTTATAATGTATGCATGTCTTGGAGTGGGTTACCATGTTACAAAACGGTATTTCTCTTACCCTTTCCCCTTTTTGATTAACAAAGGACATAGAACTAACATATTCTCCTTGATTTTTGAATAACCATCTCGTTTTTTGTTTCTCCAGTTAAAAGGAAAATAAGCCATGCTAATTCTTACTTTGTGTGTTAAACCCTTTTTTCAACAAATCTACCATTGTTATAGAGTATCAAGGAATTTTGTCTATGAGAACCAGTCTTTTCTTTTAATGGGTAATACGGTATTTTCAGAATGATGTGAAACCATAAAACAGTGTTTACCATTTCTTCTTTGCTATTTGTAGAAGCTTAGATCCCTCCTTCAAACAATCCTCTCTTCTGGTGCACCAAATTGTCCAGTTTTCAAAGACATGGTAACAACTTTCTCCATTGAGAATCCAGTTGTCTGGACAAGGGCTGCAGTTACGGGCTTCAAATATAAACATTTTATTAAAGTTATTGTAAAAATATTAGTAGCATATCTTCTCAAAAGAACCCTTGTGTCACTCCCAGTAAAGCTAGACTCTTGAACCCAATGGTTCATATGATGCAGTACTTAACTAATTTCAGCTGCTTTGAGGCTGAATACAGTAAGATTTATACAATTATTTCCAAGTGCAGTAGGTGTCTAAGAATTCGTTTAAGATAAAATTAATTTGAGACTATCTATTCCCAAATTGTTCCTCCTCTATAATAGTTGATCTGATTATTCTATTTTTAGAAATCTTTCCTCCTTTTAACTTTACATCATTTATAATCTTCATTTGTTTGCTCATTGTTTCATGTCTTTTAATCTTATTGGCCCAATTTAATTGAGAATGTACCGAGCATAATAATAAGTACATTCCCAATTATTTAGGTGAGTAGCACAATAAGCCTCAAGTCGATGTTTAAATTTTGAGAGTTAAACATGAAAATTTTTCGCACAGAATGGAGAGAACAAACAATGCACCTTGAGGAATGATTTTAAAATTTGTGGCTGAGGAAAAGTGAACAAAAACACAAGTGACTAATACGTTTATTTTAGGACTTCGATATAACTAAGAAGTAAGCCACAGTGTTTAACCAGTTTTACAGAACCTGTGTTAAGAATGCATTCACAAAAGAAGGATGCTCAAATGTATAAAAGGGGAACCAAAGAGCAGAAATTTGACCAAGTGTTTCTGGCACAGTTTTATAGAGGGAAAGACACTGACTCTGCCAGAACACTAGTTATTAGAGAAAAGCCTTCTACTTAAGGTCAAAAATAGTTCATTATCAGTTTCCATGGCACAGATGTCAAGTTAGTTAAGGCTCTTCAATATCCTTTGAAATACACTCTAATCAGTATCCTGAATATTGTTAAAGTCATAGCATAAGTAGTGTTGAAGTGGCAGTTGAAAGGTTGAGAACATGCTGGATTTGTAAGTCTCCAAAATGGATATCGTCACTGATTTAAGGTTGATGGCTCAGAGGTGGGCCTAACTCATGCTTTCAGTAGTCTGTTATATTTAAAAACATTGATGTTTTTTAAACATTTACTTGAATAAATTTCAATTAGAAGGAGCTATGGTAGGTTTTTGTTTTTTTTTTGTTTTTTTTTTTTTTTTGCGTTACGCGAGCCTCTCACGGCTGCGGCCCCTCCCACCATGGAGCACAGGCTCCGGACGCGCAGGCTCAGCGGCCACGGCTCACGGGCCCAGCCGCTCCGCGGCACGCGGGATCCTCCCGGACCGGGGCACGAACCCGTGTCCCCTGCATCGGCAGGCGGTCTCTCAACCACTGCGCCACCAGGGAAGCCCTATGGTAGGTTTTTGACCTCTTTTATTGACAATTACTAGGATGATATCCACTACAGGGAAGTTAATTCTCTAAATTCTATGTATTAGTATTATTAAACACTAGTTAAGTAACCATAGAGTACTCGACACACTATTAACAAGTAGAAATAGACAGGTTTAAAATGCTTGTAAGGGATGAAAAAGATAAAACCAAAGTCACTTAATAGAATTTTTAAAAATGAGCTGAACCCTGCATTGTTATAATTTTTGTAAGTACCCTGATTTTCAAAATGAATTTTCTGCTTCGAGAGATATCTAAATTTGAATCTAAAGCAAGATCTAAACTAAATAAATTGAGGCATTTGGAGCTCTAATTAAAGATAACACGTAAATTTGAATGATTGGATAAAACATAATATGTTGCTTTTTTTGTTTAATCTTACCTACTAATCTCACACATTCCATTTTGACATTTGACTGTATATTTTCCTTATCTGTATTTCTTGGAACCTCAGTATTTTCCACATACTATTGATATATATATATATATATATGTATATATATGAGATTGAACTGAAGAGTAGATCAAAAGTATGTCTCTCCTATTATGAAATCCTGACTATAATTTTACAAAGAATAAAAGGTATGTCACTGGTTTTTTGTTGTTGTTGTTTTGAGGAATTGGTGTATACATGTGTATCCATGCAGTGGAAACTGATTTTGTGTCAATTACCTGAACTGAAAGACTTCTGCATCAACATTTGGCAATATTTCATCTGCAGGCCATGGTTTCTCTTCCACTGTGTGAAGTTGAGCCGTACTCTGTCCTGTTGGATGAGTTTTTCTTGCTGCTTCATTGCAGTAGTGGACCCCTGGAACACTTCAAACAATAACAACCATTCCTGATAAAATACTGACATATAACAAAGTAAACCTTCAACATAGACTAAAGAGAACTACACATTACTGATTATATTTGTGATTAAAACCTACAAAGAATGCACAGCAAAAAGGCTCTTTGCCATTCTTGTTTCCTTATTCACCCAATTCCAGTCTCCCAAAGTAGTCAGGTTTGCCAATTTCTTTTTTATTCTTCCAGAGATATTTTGAATTTTGCATGCAGATGAATATAAAATCCACTCCTTCCCCTTTACACAAATGGTAACAATCTTTTTACATGGTTTTTCACTTTTTATTTTAACACTTAAAATATATTTTGGACATAATACTGTGTTAGTACATAAAGAGCTTTTTCATTCTTTTGTTATATAGCATTCTACTGTATGGATATGTCATGATTTATTTTAATAATTCTCTATTTTAGACTATTTGTAATCTTTTGATATTACTGAAGTACTGTAATAAAGAATCTTAGTTATACATAATTTCACGCATGTGTAAGTATATTTGTAAGATACGTTGATGGGTCAAAGTTTTGTTCATTTAAATTGTATTAGATATTTCCAAATTACCTTCCATGTGTGCCGATGCAAATTGTATTGGAAAGACTCAGTTTTTCCTTCTATAAGCCTTTCTCCTGTGAATCACCTTGACTTTTCTGACACTTCTGGTCACCAAACGTATGGTTTCCCCACCACTACCACCCTCACCCTTCTCCACAACACCAGCTCAGTGTCCTATAATTTAATTCAATCTGACACTATCTTCTTGAAGAAAGTAACAATCCCACAGGTCAAGGGCTCAGTCCCAAAGACTGCTCCCCCCTTCAGATGCCAATGCAAGTAGTAGGTCCCCGCGTTTCCACAACTTCTGTTTGATTTGGCTACAAATTGGAGGTTCCCATGATTCCCTCCCGGGTTCAATTAATTTGCGAAGGCAGCTCGCTGATAAGGAAAATGAGTTACCAGTTTTTTAAAGGGTATGATAAAGGGTACAGATGAACAATCAGGTCAAGAGATACATTGGGAGAGGTCTGGGAGGGTCCCGAGCTCAAGAGCTTCTGTCCCCATGGAGCTGGAGTTGGGTGTGTCACCCTCCCAGTGTGGATGTGTTCACCAACCTGGAAGTTCTCTGACTCCACACTATTGGGATTTTATGGAGGCTTCCTCACATAGGCATGATCAATTGTTTTTGCTTTTCTTTTTTATAAATTTATTTATTTTATTTATTTATTTTTGGCTGCGTTGGGTCTTCGTTGCTGCGCGCGGGCTTTCTCTAGTTGCGGCGAGCGGGGGCTACTCTTCGTTGCGGTGCGCAGGCTTCTCATGGCGGTGGCTTCTCTTGTTGCGGAGCATGGGCTCTAGGCACGCGGGCTTCAGTAGTTGTGGCTCGCGGTCTCTAGAGTGCAGGCTCAGTAGTTGTGGCACACGGGCTTAGTTGCTTCGTGGCATGTGGGATCTTCCCAGACCAGGGCTCGAACCCGTGTCCCCTGCATTAGCAGGCGGATTCTTAACCACTATGCCACCAGGGAAGTCCCATGCATGATCAATTGTTAATGCCATTTCCAGCTCCTCTCCCCTCTCTGGAGGCTGGGGCGTGGAGCTGATAATTCCAAGCTTCTAATCATGGTGTGGTCTTGCTGGTGGCCAGCCCCCATACAGGAGCTCACCCAGGGTCACCTCATTAGAACAAAAGATGCTCCTAGTGTTCTTATCGCTTAGGAATTGACAAGCGTTTCAGGAGCCCTGTGTCAGGGAAAGGGTCAAAGACCAAATATTAGGACAAGAGATGCTCCTAGTGGTCTTGTCACAGCAGAGTAGAGGGGAGAGACACTAATGTATATCTTCTATTATCTCATACAAATGTTATCTCAGTTTCATTTGAATTTGCATTATCTTTTTATGTTTGATGTTGAAACTCTTTTCACACATGTATAAATAAAGGTCAGCTGTATCTTCTTTTCAATGAAGTGTATAATTATATCCTTTGTAATTTTGTTCATTGGGTTTCTAGTCTTATATATGTGGCCCTTACTGTGCCGTGAGAATTAATTCGGGCTGGCCTGGAATCAGCCTGAGCAGTGTTTTTAAAATTCCTACATGACACTGATCTCCGGACAAGGCATGAAACATACAAATTAATAGTGTAGCTTTGTTATCATGGGTATGAGGATTTGGGGGGCCACATTATACTATCTTGTCAACATTGTTTAGTGATGACATATGATTGACGATTTGTCCCTGGTTACAAAGAGACCCTGAGAAGGCTCTGCTGTTGAGGCTAGTTACCTCTCAGGAATATGTCAGGTGGTCAGCAAGACATAAATTCCCAAGCAAGACTTCATTTTGGGCTCCCAAGTACCAAGGTGTCTTGTGTACACATCGGTGGTTCCTGATCCAAGAGAGAAATTGTGTCGTGAAAGGACACTCACATGGAGAGGAAGAGGTGCCTGTTGGAACCTGGTCCTTCCAGACACTTTTGTAATACACATCCTTCCTTTAATGCCTTCCCCTGCCCCTCCTCCCTCTCCCCCTCCTCCACCTTCATCTCCATTTCCTCCTTCTCCTCCTTCCTCTTGCTTCTTGGTATCCCACAGTGTGGATGTATCATTTTTTAATTAAGTGGTCCCTTACTGATAGGCAATTGCATTTTTTTCAATCTTTTTTTTTTCTTCCTATTGCTACATGTGCAGGTTTATCAATAGGAAAACTTTCCAGAAGTGGGATTTCTAGATCAAAATTAATTCATTCAGTTTAAGATAACCCAGAGTTTAAGAACATGATTGTCATGGTTGATCTTAACAGATTATTTCAACTAGACAGAAGAGAAAACAACTTTCCAGAAGTGGGATTTCTAGATCAAAATTAATTCATTCAGTTTAAGATAACCCAGAGTTTGTTAAGAACATGATTGTCATGGTTGATCTTAACAGATTTCATAAACTAGACAGAGAAGAAAACAAAATTATGTGCCCATCAGAGAGCAAGATTTTCGAGGACATAAAAATGTACAGTGTGGGGGCTTCCCTGGTGGCGCAGTGGTTGCGCGTCCGCCTGCCGATGCAGGGGAACCGGGTTCGCGCCCCGGTCCGGGAGGATCCCACATGCCGCGGAGGGGCTGGGCCCGTGAGCCATGGCCGCTGAGCCTGCGCGTCCGGAGCCTGTGCTCCGCAACGGGAGAGGCCGCAACGGAGGGAGGCCCGCATACCACACACACACACACACACACACACACACACACACACACACAAAATGTACAGTGTGATTTTATCAACATCCTTAGTATGTACTATGTGCTTTTTGGCTATATAATAACTGATGATTGGAGACTATAGATTTATTTTTATGTATAAAACAAATTCTACATTCCATTCACTTGACAATATTGTTTCAAGATGTTGCACCTTCAGTTATTTTGCTTTAAATTGAAACTGTTTTCTGTACTTCAAATTTCTTTCATCCTTTTACCCCAAGTAGTTAATATTTATAAAATAACACTGAAATTTGTTATACAGAATTGATACCTGAACCATATCTTTTGATATTTGCAATATCACTTAAATATGTATTCTTTCAGTTAGAAGGGAACTTGGCAATATTTCATTAAGAGTCCCCAGTTTTTACAGAAAAAACTGGCTTATTATATGTTAATTGACTTTTATGGTAGTTCTCTTCCAACTCTGCAAATCTGCTTCCTGTATACATGTTTGATAAACAGATATTTAATTGTGAATTTCTTTTAAAAATGGACTAGCATTATATATATAAATATAAATAGTATATTATATGTAGTATATATATTTATATTTATGTGTATTTTAATAAAGTACAGAGGGAGGATAGGGTGAGATAAGGGAAGTTCTGACATTTATGCTGGGCTGTGAAATTTTATTTGAGGAGATAGACAAGGTAACAATTACTTCTTGAGAGCCTAGAAATTATTAAAACATTCCTCTCTGAACCACCAGGAAAATAAGATCATACCTAACATGAACAAGGTCAAGTTTCCTGTACTTTGTGGAAGCAAACCTTGTACTCTTCTCTTCTTCATTTCAGAACTCCTACTTCTCCTTTGCCAGCTAATTCCTCCTAGACAGAAAAATGATTTGCCAAGGCATACAAGAAATAAGAATTATCCAGACAATAACCTTCATCTCTGTCTTGCTAAGCATATTAGTGCTAGCATGAGTGATAATAAAGGGTCTTAGTCCTGTTTCTGGAACCTGCAGTTCTGTAATTGTTACATTTTATAAAAAATTCATTTGCTAGATATAGAAACATGTCTCCAGTTTGGACTAAAAGGAATAAAAAAATGTGGTTAAATATTGGCTCAAACAAAGTTCTCACATTTACCTTAAACATACTAAATGGTACCTCATCAAATATAAAGTGAAAAACTCATATTATAATAGTCGTATAAGTCAAATTTAGAACAAATGAATATTAGAAAAGGAAGAGCTTATACTGAAAACTTACAAATTGCAAACTTTGGCATACTAACATGATTCATAAATTGAATCATGATATAAGCAATTATTTGCATCATTTTCCCCAAACAGACCTATGGTATTAGATTTGAGTTAAACAATATGCAATGGAACATTAAAAGTTACCATTAGCATCTGAGTGCTTAGAGAGTTATATCAAATAAATGTCCCATAACTTAAATAAGGAAGCCGTTATTTTATATCATTTATGTCATTTAGATGTTTCTAATTGATTTGTTTATCCATTTATAAATTATGAAGTTCCAGTTCCAACATACATACATATAATTGTATATAACACTACATGAAGTATGTAACCTATCTATAGATTATTTTGAAGATATCCTTTTGTACTTACACTTGACACCCAAGAAAATGGCGGTTGCTAATGAGCCTATGCGGAAGATACATAAAACCCCCGTCACAAGACACCATGTTCCTAAACAAGGAATAGAGACAATGAAATTGAATTAGAGAAAGTAGAGGAAAGAGGTGGGTCAGGATAGGACTACACTGAGTAAACTAAGGAGGTAACATTAGACATTCCTCCTAGAGAATCACCGAGGCCTTGTAACTGTGTAACAGGAAAAGGTGAACTCAAACTCTTCGAAATGCAAGTCATAACTTGGAATACACTGGATTTGGAAAAATGCCAAATTGAACAGTTTTAATAATATACTTCTCTTATCCTTACGTAACACCACAAACTTAGTAACTAGTTAGATGTATTCTCTTCCAACAATCTTTTAGAGATGATGGCAAGCCGGGCAGCAGGCTTTAGTTTTTGAGAGCAAAGAGGCTGTCTCCAATCTCCTCATCTCTTGTCAGTGTCACTTGAGCATGATTGGTTCAAAGGTATTTCCCTTTAAACGTACGATTTTGGAGGAGGACAATTTTTTTTTTTTTTTTTTTTGCGGTACGCGGGCCTCTTGACTGTTGTGGCCTCTCCCGTTGCGGAGCACAGGCTCCGGACGCGCAGGCTCAGTGGCCACGGCTCACGGGCCCAGCCGCTCCGCGGCACGTGGGATCCTCCCGGACCGGGGCACGAACCCGTGTACCCTGCATCGGCAGGCAGACTCGCAACCACTGCGCCACCAGGGAAGCCCTGAGGACAATTTTTTAAGGTAATTTTGCAACTATTCAGGAAGGGAAAATGAATGTGTGATTTGTTATATTCTTAATGCTAGTTACAGAAAAATGTATAAAATTTATCTTTGGATAATGTCGTAGGCTGAATAATAGCTTTGCCCGAAATGCCTATGTCCTAATGTCTGGAACCAGTAAGTGTTACCTTACATGGAAAAGGAGATTTTAAAGGTATAATTAAATTAAGGATCTTGGGATGGGGAGATTATCCTGTTTTATCTGGGCACTTATAAGTGAGATTTAGATTAGTGGGACAGACTGCCATATGATGGAGGAAGCAGAGAGACATTTGAAAATGTGCTACTGTCTTTTGAAGATGGAAAAGGAGCCACAAGCTAAGGAAAGCAAGAAATGCAGCTCTAGAAACTGGAGAAGACAGGGCATAGGTTGCCCCCTAGAGCCTCTCTAGGGAAGGTAGCCCCATGACACCTCGGTTTCAGCCCAGTGGAACCCATTTTGGACTTCTGATCTCTAAAACTATAAGAAAATTAATTTGTGTTGTATTAAGCCCCTAAGTCTGTGGTAATATATTACCTAAACAATAGGAGACTAATACGAATATTAAATTATAAAGACAGAACTGATCCAGGCTGATGAGTGTTTGCCAGTTTTTTCAACCTACGTTTTCTCTTTTACTTCTTAGTATTTATCAGATAATGTGCAGGGTGTTTTTACGTGGGAACTAAAATTACACAAAATATATGATTTCTTTCACTTATTTTCCAAATCCAGGAATTCTTTGTCTTTCCAGTGAGGGAGAGAGAGAGAGAGAGAGAGAGAGAGAGAGAGAACCAGTGTAATACATATTTGTCAAGTCCATTTCTCTTTTCCTTTTTCACTTTTACTTACTCCTCCTCCACTTCATTTCATTTTTAAAATTATCATATTATGCATATTATAATACTCTTAAGTGGGTTATCTCAGATTAGAAAAATCACCTTGGGCTCATCATAGAACAGGAAAAAAGAAAACCCATAAACCACAAGGTCTTGGTCTAAATAAGTAGAACTGGTTGCCTGAATTTTTGGTGGAAGACAGATGTTTCTGGTAAGGGTTTGGTGTTGTATCATCCCACTGAAGAGAGGTGTATGTTTCTTCCTCCTGCATGTCTGAGGTGCTTTGATAGGTAAGGGGGTCCACATGAGAAGCTGAGACAAATAACTCCTTTTGCAGTCAGGAGCAGATTAATGGAAGAACTTAAATTAGCTACCTTTTCACACCAGTGGGGAAAGATGTTTGAGTTTAAGGAATAGAATAGATACATCTTCATCCAGAAAGTAGAAGTTTATGAAGTTTAAGCCAAAGCATAACTTGGTAAAGAAGGAAGTGAGAAAGAAACTGAACTCAAAATGGCCAATAATAGAATAGGTTATTGCTCTGGTTTCTACAGTGTAGCAGATTTTGAAGGTGATAGCACTGGATTACCGTTAAAATGAAAAGGCTAGAAGTGCAGAGAATGAGCTTACATTTGGTATAGGATGTGAAGTGTGGGAATGACCTTGATAGCAAAGATACGAGGATAGCTCACATCGGGCCAACCAGCGTGGAAGGAGTTGTAGATCACTGTACATCCTTAAACAAGAAAACTGGGAAGGGATTTCATCCCTCAAATAAATTTACACACTGTATTAGTTGGGGTGATGCAGTTGCTGTGACAAGTAAACCTCAAAATATCAGTCATTTAACACAAAGTTTATTTCTCGCTCACGTAACATTTTAGCTCCAGTAATCCTGGTTAGTGGGTAGTTTTCCTCCAAATGCAACCCTGCTCCTTCTATTTTGTGAGTGGTTCGAATGTCATACTTCTAGCCAATGGAAAGAAAAGGAGAAGATGGCATATCCACATCTGCTTCTTAAAAGCCGTAACCTTGAATTATGATGTATGACATTCACATCCACTAATAATGCCCTGTTTGGATCTACAGTTTGGTCCTGATAAGCCTAATTTTTGCCTGGCTAGCAAACTTTCTACAGTAATTTCACTCTAGAAGGGAAGCATGAATTATTTAGTGGATAGAGGGCTGTTTCTGCCACATCCTGTGACTACAGCATTGGTATTGAGAAATTTGATACTTTAATCATCCTTCATATATTGGCCATTTGTCCTTATGGCCAAAAGTAGTGTCTCAGTAATTTAAAGTCTGCAAATCCCAACAATCTGCAAAATTCTTTTTGGTCGCAGTGTCTCACTGGATCAACCATTGATCTCTGTAACAGAAGAAAACAAATGGCGCACTCAAGGGGGTAACTGAGGGCATTTAACAAAGACGGTTTTATAAAGATTGGGGAAGGATTAAGGAAACCAGAAAGGGCTTGTGAAATATGCATTGGGGAACGATTATCACACCCAGGCCTGAAGGGTTAAGGGGAGGGTGATTATTGGAACTTTGTGACCTTTCTGAAAGGGCCATGGCCTAAGATACAGAACGTGAAGCCTTTGCCAAACCAGGGTGTGGTAGGCGACAGCCAGCAGCATAAACACCCGGACCGTTCTCCCCTTTCACCCCCCTGATCACTGCTAGTACCTCCTAATAGAGGAATTAACTGGAAGCCAGAGGCCAAGTTTGACCAGATATTGCTGTGCATTGGAGTTCTGCTTCTCAAGGCATAGGATGGGGCCAAGAGGATCTCAAGAGGCAAATGGAGACTATCCAGCAAATTCTCCAAATATGTCATATGATTTTTATGTGGCCTGAGATTCTGACAGGGGAAAATAATGTGACTTAACTCCCTACAGCCTTTACATTGAAATGATTTCTATCTTGAGGTGAAGAAGAGGAAGAAACAATAAACACAACAAATGTGCATTAAGAGCAATGTCAGGAAGGATGCAGGAATGGAAGTTCAGTGGTTGTCATTAATTTTCAGGGGCTCTCAAATTTTATCAGCACTAAATATCATGTTCAGAAAGATCTAGTTTTCCCCAATATAGTATGTTCTCTGATAAATTTCTTTGGGGGAAACATTGGGCTCTCCCAGCCAAAGATTAGTATGTTACTTGTATGACGTTTAATGTTTTTAATCATACTATCTTATTTATTGTTCATTATATTCCAAGCACTGTTTCAAAGGCCTTTTACATGAATTATTTTGATTCTCAAAATAGCTCTGTGACATAGTTACTATTATTAGTATGTTGTAACAAAATTGCAAATTGAGGCATGGAGAAGTCAAACTATTTTCCCAAGTTCACTTCCCTGTGCTACTAAGGTCTATGCTATTCTGATTTTATGTATAAGATGCTTTTGATATGAGTATCAGAAAAAAAGAATCTGTGTAGGTACAGTTTGATTGGTTTACATTTTTTAATTGCACTTTTGCCATCCACTACAATATTATTCTTTAAAATTCAGTCATGAATAGTGGTATAAAATGTATGCTTTTCCATTTGGGGGAGATAAAACACTAAATTTCAGATCTATGGCTGATTTTTGGACAGTTTTCTGAATTATTAGTTCCAATTTGGTTTCTCTAAATAAACAAGTAAAAACAGGAAAGTAATGGCATTATACCCCAAAAGCCAAGATCTCAACACATTTGAAGTGGAAGCAGAATCTATAGTATTTCTATTATTTTTCCTCAGTGCCCCCTCTTGCCGCCCCTCCCCTGCCAAATCTGCTTGTTTAGTGATAGTCTAAAACAAGATAGATTCGAGTGTCTTTGAGTGTCAGTGCACAAAGCTATAAAAGTTATACATATTCATCGAGTATTAATTATATGCTTGGTACTCTGCTCCATGCCTTACATAATTCTATTAAATAATCCTCACAATTACTTTATGAGTAAGGTAATAATATTAAACTCATTTCATAGATGAAGAAACCGAGTTTTAAAGAGACTAACCAATTTACCAAAAGCCAGATAGGGAGTAAGTTCCAAAGTAACATTTCTTGAAGTGTATTAAAGGATACTTGTATCAGAATCGTCAGGGTGCTTATTAAAAACATAGGACTCTGTCTCCTCAGCCTTCCCACTGAGTACCATAAGTATTTGTCTTTGAACATCTGCATGTTTAACAAGTACCTCAGTTGAGATGTTTGAGAATCATGTTCATAAATTTCATTGCCACGAATTTAAGGAGAAAGAGTACCTTCAGGGAAGCTGTGAAAAGAAATGAAATTTTTGCCTATTATCCTGTTAAAGGGTGCCTCTCCACATATCTATAAATACTGCATGAGTTACTCAGCAAAAGCCAAACATAGAGCTGTCAGGAAAAGAACTATATAAAGCATTTTTGCTTGCTGTTCAACTAGCCTGTGCAACTTGTTAAAAAGCATTTACTCATTTTCAAACCCCGTCAGTTTTCTTGCAAACTTTATTTTCCTTCTCTTGGACAGAGAATTACTGCTCTTGAGTCTGACCATAGGGGGACTTGGAATAGAAATTATATCTGTATAGTGTTTTACTGATTGCTGTGCTTTCTAATGAACTATCTCACACAAAGAGAAGCCAATATTTTTCTGTTTCCTGTGACCCAGGAGCTGTGCTTGCTGGCACAGAATAGAAAATAACAAAGTCATGGGGTTTGCTTTCATGGAGTTTCTGATATAATTAATACTTTGAAGTTTTATTTTAGGTTGTGGAACTGTGAGGTATATAAGGCAGGTGTTATCCTATTTTAAATATTAGGAAATGGAAGTTAAGAGGCAACATGATTGAGCCATGGTTGTACTTGAGAGATCATGCCATCTAAATTATTCTACTGACTCCAAGTTTAGTATACTTTCCACTACCTTATGCTGTCTTTCAAACTTAGATATTTTGCATAGTCTCAGACTTAGATATTTTGCACAGCTTAAGGCATTTAAGCGCTAACCTTTCTTGTTTCAATGTAAAATGTATACGTTTATGTCTGAAGATGCAGTGAATCATAGCATGCTGAGATAATTAGGAATGGAAGACAAGAAGAATGAAAATTAATGGAAGCAGAACCATTGGGAAACAAACAATCAGCTCATAGACTGGTTTCTGGATGTATAAAGAAGGCACTAAGTTATTCCTCAGTATAAAAGGTTATATAAAGAAGGAACTAAGTGGTGTTGGTAGGAAAGATAATGTAAAGATGACTCTAAGGGGAATAAAGGGAAGAAGAAGCAATTCTATGGCTAGTGATTCCCTCCTCCAGATCTCTTATTGTACCATCAAGCACTTGTCTGTGACATGCTGTGCATGTCTTTGCATTAAAGTAGTTGGTCCACCTTTGCCATGCCTGCCTTCCTTTCACACATTAAATAATGTTTGTTCTCACAGAAGGTAGGGTGAATTTTCCCATTATGAAAATAAGCACAATTCATATTTTCTGTTGCGGTTCCAGAAAGCTTGAACCTGTGAATGGAAAAGGTAGAATGAGTTCCTTTGAAAGCTAAATAAATAATCAACAATCAAACTCTGTGTATAGTATTTTGTTGCATAAAGTGGAGATAAGAAGTACAAGGCAAAAAACTAAAAAGCAACATTCAGATCATTGAGAAACTTCCAGTCTGCTTGGGAGTATAAAGTATGTACATTGGAATAGCTCAGTAGCAATTTAATATGGCATAAGATTAAGCAGAAGTGAACAGTAGGTGCAATAGGAGTCCAGAGGAAAAGATGGATGGGTATCTGAAATAATGAGAAAGCTTTACCTTTTCATCTTTTCATGGAAGATCATACTTTAGTTCTGCCTTGAAGGAAGGGTAGGATTTAGATAAACAGAGAGGAGCCCTGTAGGGCAAGTAGCTGCACAGGTTGGAAATGAGCTCAAGGAAAAATAAGTTGATTAAAAATTTTTGAAATGAGGATTTATGTTATAGGGCAGCTGGATACAACACTGTATTGTAATTGCTTGTTATATTTCCTGCTACAGTGCTATGACAAGAGGACAAAGAATGTATATTTATTCATTCATTTGTAAATATCTATGGGATATCTACTACCAGCCAAAGTTGTTTTATGTGCTGATGATAGAGTGGTAAACAAAGACAAGGTCCTTTCTACTGGGGAACTTACATTATAATGAGAGAAGGTTGGTAAGAAGTCAACAAATAAATAGAAAATTTCAAAGAGTGGTAAGAGTCATGATGAAACAGACAGTGTGATATGATAGACTCAGGTGCATACGGTGGAGGGAGGCTAGTTTAGTTTGGGTAATTAAAGCTGGTCTCATTGAGGAAGTGATGATTAAACAGACTTGAGTGACAAGGGGGAGTCCTTCATGGAGTTCTGGAGGCAGAGCTTTCTAGAAGGGAAGAGCAAGTGCAAAAAGCCCTAAGACCTCTAAACATGTTTGATTCATTGAAAGAACAGAGGGATCACCAGCCTGCCTGCACTGTTGTGAATGAGGCAACAAATGATAAGAATAAAACCCAGGTCTATGAAGAAGCTTGCTTGTACTCATAATATTCTTGGCTCCTACCCATAGTAAATGCTTAATAAATATCTGTTGAATAAATTAATTAAAACTTTAAGTAATGATCAGATTGTATAGGTTTTTGGTTATAAGTTTAAATTTTAACTGGAGAGACATTGCACAAGATTAACAAAAGGTGATTAGAGATTGGAAAACCGTATTAAGTAACCCAATGTACTTGGTCCCTTTGCCTGGATTGTCTGTAGAAGGCTACAGACAAATGGCACGAACTCAAAATGGGGCCGATTCTGGTCTGGTTCTTTCTAGCTGAGGTCTGGGGCTCCCTTTTGACATGAACATTAGAATCACCTCGTGACTGATAATGTGCCTGATTCTTGGATACCCCTAAGGTAAAAGACGAGGTAAAATGATACTGAAAAGTCAAGAGAAGCCTCAAAGTAATAACTTTTAACCCTAAAATAATGAGGATGATAATTTTGTTCTGAAAATATGTGAAGAGAATCAGATCAAGCTAACAAAACAAAACAAAACAAAACCACATACATAAAATGTTCCAATGGTGAAGTTAAGGGTAGAAATGAATGGGAAAAAAGTATCAGGAGTAGAGGTGGATTGCGACTTAGATAAAAAGCAGAGGAATGGGAGAGTAGGAAAGTAGAATCTTACTACAAGTGCTCTCTTGTTAGGATTATGGTGTAAATGACTCAGCCAATGCTTATGTAACACACAGTAAAACACAGAGCCACCTCCCAACTTTTAAGTAACCTGTACTCAAGAGGGTAGAAGACCTCAGGACTCAAAATTCCTAGTTGTGCCTTATATTCTGAGCATCCAATAACTTACAAATTTTTGGAGGGAACTGAGCCGTCTTCCCACATCCAGACGTCACTGGATTTCTGGCGGGACAATCCAACCCAACGAATTAATCCCGTCCTGCTACCGATGTATTGCTATTGCAAACACAAGTAAATATAATGGTCAGAGTGTTTCTACAGTTCTTGTAACGGCATAAAGGCAAAGCTTCATGATAAGATGCTGGACATAAAAAGTAGATTATACATCTCTATTAATACTAATTAATTATATTTGATATTTAGAATTGTACCAAGTTCACTTGTTTTTGCATAAAAATACTTGCAGGATACAGGGAAAACTGTAAGCAAGATAGATAATGTTCTAATATTCCTATGTGTTTGTCTTCCATCAATTGAAGGTTAGAATCCCGAATAAAGTATCAAATATGGCTCTTAAATGAAGTAAGTGGTAAACAACTAGAGAAGGAAAATGAAAAGAAATACATTGTTGATGAAACTTTATATTCCCTAGAATTAAGCTCTACTCGCTTTGGTTTCATTGCTTAGCTTGCCTACAAAATCTTGCATACAGGAATATTCATTTATTTTAGTTGACTGGGTAAAGAGAGTTATACATTGTCTTTCTCAAAGGGCTTTACAAATGACGTGCATCTACGCTTTTCTACTTTGAAATGATCACTATTTACTATACTATATACTAGACTTGTTTATTTTGTTCTTTGCCTATTGCTCCAACTGGAATAAAGTTCCATGAATTTAGGAATTTTTGTAGGTTTTATTAACGCATAGGTTCAGGGCCTAGAATAGTTCCAGCACATATTTGTTGAATTAATGGATGAATAAATCAGCCAGTCAATCGATCTATGCGTAACAGAATTAAAAAGAGGTCAAATGTTCACGTACTCGCTTACCTCCCAGAAAAAACAGGGGAGGACACATTCTTGGCAAATTAAAAAAATGACTTGAGCATCTTGGCAGACATGTGAGACACAAAATGGCATTCCATAAAAGATATTTTGTGAGAGTCACTTATTTCTTAAAGCTTGAGCTACCTGTCACCTTTCTGTTAATTTATGTTGTTGTTGTTTTTTTCTTTAAAGTACATCCATATTGTATACTTCACTATAGGACCTGACAGATACAGTCTACCTGAAATTTAACTATTTTTTATTTCTCAAAAATTACATTACTTCCTCTTTTAGTTGCTCATCTCCAACCTGATATCAGCCTAGAGTAATAAGGTTCAAGACTTGTTTAGTCTCTAATTAATCTCTTTGTAATAGAATTGAGATTTCAAAGCAGGTCCTCTCTTAGTTTACCTGATTTGAAAGAAGTTAATTTATCTGAATATCTTCGCTATGAGTCTGAGCCACAAAAAAAGTATATGGTACAGCAAGTTAAAATAACAGGACACCCAAAAGAGCATGAACATCGCTGGGCTGATCTCCTCATGTCTGGTCCACTACTGGTTACCTCAGCTCTCAGTAAGGTACAAGTCAATTTTGCTGATTACCTATAGCAGTTCTGTAGAAAACGGCTTGCCTGAATATTTGAATTCTATTGAATTTCTGTCTGCATAGAGCCCAAATCCTGATCTTCTATTCCAATTTATATTTGTATTTATTTTAATATGCAAAAATGTGAATAATTACTATATTAGTAATTGTAGGATGAGTACAATAAATCATTTCTGCCCTTTTAAAAATATATGTTTTGACAAACTGTTATTGGGTAGAAGGGAGACTCCAAGGCTAGGTTGCTGGCTTGCTCCCAGGATTTATGAAAAAGAAAAGCTACATTCAATAATATAGGGAGAGTGCAGTAGTGGATGTGAATGTACATTGCTTGAAAAGAGAGCTTTTGTTAGAAGCCGTCAAAAAGGGAAATATAGAAGAGGAGACATGTTTAATAAAAAATTTTCAACTGAAATCCTGTGTGTTGTGCAAATAAGATTGTGCCCCAAACTACGGCTGGGAGGGCCTATGAAAAGCTAGAGTTTGCCTCATGGTTCGTTCCAAGTGTCAACAATTTAGCAAAAACTGAGAAGGCATGTAATGTTGGGATAACACTGATATTTATATTTTACAATCATATTGAGTTTCTTTATACTTTCAGATCTTGTTTTGAATTAATAAACAGAGTTAAGGAAGCCAAGAAATTATCTTAACGCTTGTTGCAGAGATAAGACCAGAACTCAAAGTTTCATTAGTTCTATTTCAGCACTTTCTACTCTCAAATGTAATTTTTACTGAGCTTGATGAGGTTCTGAGATTAGCACAAACTGCAAGACATAAAAATGTAAAAAAAAAAAAAAAAAAGCAGCAGGAGTTTCATTTGAGATTTCTCTCCTTATGACTCCAAAATATTTGACATAGAAATATTCTTACCAGCACGTCCTCCCTGGTGATCTTCAGAAGAGTAGCGTTTACATCAGCACAATACTTCTTACTGTCTTTCCATGTCAAGTTGTGCCTGAAGAATCCATAGCAACTGTCTCCATAATATCTCCAGTGTATGTCACATGGGCTGCATTTATGGCCTTAAGGAGAATCCAAGCATAGGATCCCTTTCATTCTGAAAGGATGGCCTTACTTTTTCCTCATATTCAATGTTTCCTGAAGATCTCAAGATTCCTGACAGATAGCATCACAAAAATACTCCAGAGTTAGGGGAGATGAAGAGACTACCAAATCATACTTACTTTCCTGTTGTCCTGACTGCTGTATTAAATCTTGGCAGAACTTCCTCGCTAATTGTTTCAGAGTTCCTGAGAGATGTTCATTCTCAGCTTGTAGGTAGTTTTGCTGCGTGACAGCTGGATGTAAAAATTAGATAATAATTTGGAATTAGGATAATAAGGAGTGATGCAAAAAAAAAAAGTCCTCTCAATGAACTTTATGTTCAGTAGAGTTATCAATCTATGAAGTGTTTACTAGATACATTATGAGTAAAAGAGTGCTGAAAAGGGATCAGGGTAAAAGGGTTGTAAAGAAAACATTAAGTGCCAGGCAGAATGACAACTGAGAGTTCTCCAAAAGAATAGGTGAACTATTTGAAGGAGATGACCACAAGTTAGAACATGCCATAATCAAATCGCATGCCCAAAGCGGTTGTTTTGACCTTTCCTTGAACACACATTTCTAAGCACATTTCACAGAGGTGAATGACCTCTG
This sequence comes from Physeter macrocephalus, assembly GCF_002837175.3. NCBI lineage: Eukaryota > Metazoa > Chordata > Mammalia > Artiodactyla > Physeteridae > Physeter > Physeter macrocephalus. The sequence continues at coordinate 59,934,865 of NC_041219.1, read as the reverse complement.
CTATTATGTTTTCTGTGTAATGCCAGAATAGCCATTCACTTAAAAAATACATATTGAGGACTTCCCTGGCTGTCCACTGGTTAAGACTCCGCGCTTCCACTGCAGGGGGCACGGGTTCGATCCCTGGTCGGGGAACTAAGATCCTACGTGCCCTGTGGCGCGGCAAAAAACAACAACAACAAAAAGTATTGATTTCTTGTGCTCGAAGTACTGTGATATTCAGGTAAATCGAAGTAGTGAATGCAAAGTTCTAAAATATCTTATGAAAAAATAAACAAATATGTGAACAAGCAACAATTATACAGATGATAATGTGACATTGGAGGGCTTTTAGATGTATAGGAAGAAAAAATATTTTTCAATTAGGCGGGATATGAATTGTCTCAGTGGAAGTAAATACGTTCATCTTAAAAAATGGGAAGGAGGACATTTTAGGAAGAGGGGACAGAATCAGCAAAATCTCAGGCAGGGGGACATAGGATTTATTTGTGAAACAGAAAACTCCACGTTGGCTGGATCTTAAGATGCACAGAATAGGAAGGAAAAAAAGAAAGTTTCAAAAGATAGTGTGGATCTATATACCGAGGAGGATCTTAAAGACCAGCTTAAAATTCTGAAACAATAATTTTTAATTAATTTAAAAAACCTAAAAGGTAATTTTAATCGAAAGGTAAAGTTCAGAGTTCTCCTTTATTGAGAATATCCTGGCAGCTAGGTATAGGATAATTGCAGTAGCGACAAACAGATAGTGACAATTAAGCTTCGTGGCATACACCGGGACACTTACGTATTGCCTTCCTCAGGTCAAGTCATTGGCAATAAGTCAATACTTACACATAATCCCCAGAGCCACCAGCCCAACAGCTATCCCCATGCACAAGATCAGCAGAATCAAAGCCATCACGCGCCACAAAGAGGAGGAAGCAGGGTCACCTGTGGGCATACAATAAAGATGTTAGGGGGAAGGCAGTAAGGCATAGTTTGGCGGGACAGCTTCACCCCCATCCCCTGCCCTCTCAGGATTGTCCAAGTGATATAAACAGCTTCTCTGGCCCATCTTGCCTTTGCTCCCTTGGTAATCACCAGCAGTAAACACAACCCACTCCATCCCCACTCCCACTGGACTTCTCTCTGAGTCAAAATGTAACTAGCAGCTAAGGTCTTGTGTGTTTGTGTTTGTCTTTGTTTTATTTTGTGCTCACTCCTCTAAATAATGGTGTTTATAAGCCACAACTGTGGAATCACACCCACTTGCTGACGTCTTAGAAAGTGGAGTTTTCAAACATTTTCTCCCCTTATCCCTTAGATTTCTATTCCCTCCAGCATTTAAATCTATAAGCCTTAATGTAACGTGCCCTGCTTGTATCATTTGTTGTTTATATTCTAAATAACATTATGTAGCCCATGTACATACCACTCAAATGATGTAGGGAAAGAAGGTCATTCAGGAACATAAAACAAAACTATGTATGCTATCACTAGCAGAAAAAAGGAAACTAGGGTGGATCCATTTCAACAGTTAATTTCCAAATTGCTGCCTCTGGGCATTCTTACCTGAAGTGAGAGCTGGTTTTTGAGTTTTAATGTTTAAGGTGACGTATCCATCTTCATCCTGCATGGCTTCCCTTGGAATGAAAGTGAACTCAGCATTCACTGACTTTGCAGAATGTAGTGTCCACCCTTATGATTTCAATGTCTACCCGCCTGTGATCCTCCTCTCTCTGGTAAGGTGGAGACGTATGAGTTGGGGCACATGATTTTTTGTTTTTTCTTTCTTTCCAGGAAGCCCTTTAATAGCCGCTCAGATATACATGGACCTTGAACACCAAAACACAAAAATAATAACTTGTGGTAAACGAGTAGATATGGCATTTGTTTCCTGTTTCCTTAACTTCCATTCTGACTATTCCATCGTGTATATCCTTTCAAAGAACAGAAGTTCATGCTTCATCGTAACCTTGGCAGAGTCTAAATCATGTTGTTTAAGTGAACTTATTTCTGATGAAAACTCATGGATAAAACATCAACAGATATAGAGTCTATCTCATTGTGGTGTAAGAGTCTAATATAATTTGATCTAAGATGAGCTATATTAGATGTTTCATGGTCTTGTGTTAGAAGGTCTAATTATGACCTAGAATTCGTCCAAATTCTTGCATGTTTTGCAAGTCAAAGTTTTGTTTTTAGAGTAATTCATCCATCCATTTATTTGATTGCATTAAAATGAAAAACTGAACAAGCTGACATTTTAAGTAATGAGTCAAAGATATTCAAATTATATTATACTCTTTAGCCCCTGCAAATCAAAGTTTTAAAAAATTTGAGAACTCCACATGAGGCAGGATTTATATAGCTTAGGTTTGGGCATCAGAGGAAAACAATCTAATAAAGAGAAATAATACAAAGTTAATGTCTTGATATATTGCCTTTCAGTAATGTTTTCACTTTAAAGTAAATTTCCAGGAATGGCTTTTGGATCCTTGATAACTTTAACCATAAGCTGAGTGTCTTATGGCTGGATCTATGCTTCATAAAAATATATTTGCCTTTATTTGTATCCATCAAGCGTGACTTTGTGGTGTTAGAAATATGCTGGGTAAGTACAGAGACTGTCAGGGTAAAGGAGGCCCTGATAACATTAGTCTTAATTCTGCTTCCTCTCTTCACCTACCCCATAAATACAAGCTGAGTTACTCAGCAAAAATCAAGCGGAGAACTGCAGGAAAAAACGATAGATACAACAAAATTTTCTTTTCTCTTTTCCGAAATCCAGAGGCTTTTCCAGCTATCTCTCAATCACCCTATAAGGCCTATCACTGACATTTTATTTCTACTTGCATATTTTATCAATCCCTCTTTTCTTGGCTTAGGAAAGTATAGCTGAAGAAGTCTTTATTCCAAATATCCTGATGAGTTTGAATTTGGAATAAAAACCTTTGTTTAATATTGTAGAGGTTGAGTGTTACATAAGTTATCTCTTTTATTTTAAAGCAAATATCTCATTATTTTAATTATGTGTCAGACACTGAAATTAATAGCAAGTATTCATGGAGAAAGTCACGGCACTAGTCCTTATGGAGCATGGAGTCTTAGACTTTAGGTACTTAAACTTTGCCTCTTAGTATTTAGAACAACTTTCCACTCCACCCCACCCCAGGCCACATTTTTGTCCCTCTTTCTTGTTTCACTCTTTTCCATTGCATATATGTGTGTGTGTGTGTGTGTGTGTGTGTGTGTGTGTGTGTGTGTGTGTACATATATATATATATATATATATATATAACATTTTTGTCATGTATACTGACAGGAATGTATTTCATGGCTCTAAAACAGTGACTGACATAGTTACCACCCAGTAGAAATTTGGTGAATGAATGAATGAATGAGTATATGTAAAATGGGCATTTATTGGAATATTACACATGCAGAAAGCAATTTAGGGAATCTTGGGAATTTTCTGTGATCATGCTTTTTGCAAGAAGTGTCACCATCTACCCAGTTTCCAAGTTCCTTCCAGGGTACTATGATGTCTTTCAAATTTAGGTATTACCCAGACTCCATGTACTATATTTATAGCTGAAGAACCAGTAAAAGACATTAGGATCACAATGACAAGGTATAGATACAAAAACAAAGGAAATTCGTGAAATGCATAGCACGGGGGGTAAGACTGATCAATATATAATGATGGCTAGAGGATATGTAAAAAAGACAGACAAAAAGAAAATGATGTTGATTAGTATGAGTGTTATAATAATGTCTCTAAACTGAAAAAATATAAAGGACATCAATATTTTGCAGTTAGTGATATCTTTTTATAGACCTTTTACTGTACATCACCTTTAAGCTGACCCTTAGGTGCATTTATCAGTGATATCCTGTTCCCTTTCTCAGTCCTCTGAATTCAAATTGTTGGTTTACTTATAGCCTTTCTAGCCTTCTACGCACATATCAAATACTGTTTATCTTTGGGGAAGGCTAGAATTTCCTGTCATGGAAAAAATGCCTCATTCATATTTTCTCTTTCATTTTCAGAAAGCTTAAACCTGTGGACTGAAAAGTGGAATGAGCTTTATTAAAAGTGAATAAACTAAATGTATAACTCTCAGACAACAACTGTGGCAGAGCTTTTGGTTACAAAATAGTAGATAAAATGAAGGGGAAAATTGTGTTAGACCACATTCACAACACTGAGACGTTTATCATGCACGTGCATACAAAATCCCTGTAAGTAAGAAAGTCAAATAATATTCAAATGGAATAGATAAGGCTTAAGATTTGACAGAAAGGCGAAGATTGCATAAGAAGAGAGAGGAAAGGGGAATATTTATCAGGGAGGGCACGCATCTGAAACAAAGTTAGGGAAGTTGGAATGAGTATGGCATGATCTGTGATCGAGGAACGTGAACTGATCAAGCATATTTGAACTGAGTATTCACATCACAGTATATTGGGATACAAGGTGTCCTAGTAAAATCACTGTAAAACTTACATTTCAGGGACAATTAACCAATCAATTATTTGAACATATATCTATTGATCACTGTGTATGTCCCAAGCACTATCCTATTTTCTGGGGATCAAGTGGTGAATGAAACACACAAGAGTTGTGCTCTTATTGAGCTTATGTTCTAGTGGAGAGCGGTGAACACAGATAGCAAAGAAGAAAAGAAAGAAAAGAGCAAGACAATTTCAGATCATCATAAATGCTATGAAAAAAGTCATATAATAGAGCTTTATTGGTGGGGCTTGGAACAGCTTTGGTTGTGCTCATTTGAACTGGTTTGTTTAACCTTTACTAGAAGGGGGTGGAGAATTGCAGTTTTTTTCCATTTTTAAAAATTGAAGTATAGTTGATTTACAATATTATATTATTTTTCAAGTGTACAAAATAGTGATTCAATGTTTTTATAGATTACACTCCATTGAAAGTTACTACAAAATAATGGCTATATTCTCCTGTGCTGTACAACATATCCTTGCTTGCTTACTAATTTTATACATAGCAGTTTGTATCTCTTAATCCAATATCCCTATCTTGCCCCTCCCCTGCCCACTGGTGACCACTAATTTCTTCTCTATATCTGTGAGTGTGTTTCTGTTTTGTTATACACATTCATTTTAACTTTTAGATTCCACATACCAGTGATATCATATGATATTTGTCTTTGTCTGATTTATTTCACTAAACATAATACTCCCCAGGTCCATCCACATTGTTGCAAATGGCAGAATTTCATTCTTTTTTTATGGCTGAGTAATATTCTACTGAATATATGTACCACATCTTCTTTATCCATTCGTCTGTTGATGGACACTTAGATTGCTTCTGTATCTTGGGTATTGTAAATAGTGCTGCTATGAACATTGGGGTTCTGTATCTTTTCAAATTAGTGTTTTTATTTTCTTCAGATATATACCCAAGAGTGGAATTGCTGGATCATATGGTAGTTCTATTTTTAGTTTTTTGAGGAACACCTGTACTGTTTTCCGTTGTGGCCACACCAATTTACATTCCCACCAACAGTGTAGGAGGCTTCGCTTTTCTGCACATTCTTGCCAACATTTGTTATTTGTGGTCTCTTCGATGATGGCCATTCTGACAGGTTTGAGGTGATATCTTATTGTGGTTTTGATTTGCATTTCTCTGGTGCCTAGTGATGTTGAGCATCTTTTCATGTGCCTGTTGGCCATCTGTGTATCTTCTTTGGAAAAATGTTTATTCAGGTCTTCTGCCAATTTTTTAATCAGATTGTTTGCTTTTTTGATATTGAGCTGTGTGAGCTCTTTATATAGTTTGGACATTAACCCTTATCATCATCAATATTTTGCAAATATTTCTCCCGTTCAGTAGGCTGTCTTTTCATTTTGTCAATGGTTTCCTTTGCTGTGCAAAATCTTCCACTTTTAAGAGCATCCAAAATAATTTATGCTTAATTCTGATATAATAACAATGATACCATTTATTATTGCTTTTATATGCTTGTATTAATTGCCTTTGTGGTAAGTGTTATACTTATGCCAATTTTATTAAAAAGAAACATAAAATGCAGAGGTTAAGTGACTTGCCAAAAGTCACTGGACAAGTAAATGTTGATCCAGGATTTGAATCAATCAGTCTGTCTTCATAGTCCTTTATTTTAAACAGGATATTTTATTACCCTGATGGGATGAGTATGTTGATGCCCTGATTGGATGAGTATGTTGATATAATCAGTCTGTCTTCATAGTTCTTTATTTTATTTTATTTAGTTAGTGTTTTTTTTTTTTGCTGTACGCGGGCCTCTCACTGCTGTGGCCTCTCCCATTGCGGAGTGCAGGCTCCAGACGCGCAGGCTCAGCGGCCACGGCTCACGGGCCCCGCTGCTCCGCGGCATGTGGGATCTTCCCGGACTGGGGCACGAACCCACGTCCCCTGCATCGGCAGGCGGACTCCCAACCACTGCGCCACCAGGGAAGCCCCACAGTCCTTTATTTTTTTATTTTTTTAATTTTTATTTTATTTTATTTTTTTTTAATGGTACGCGGGCCTCTCACTGTTGTGGCCTCTCCCGTCGTGGAGCACAGGCTCCGGACGCACAGGCTCAGCGGACATGGCTCACGGGCCCAGCAGCTCCACGGCATGTGGGATCTTCCCGAACCGGGGCACGAACCCGTGTCCCCTGCATTGGCAGGCGGATCCTCAACCACTGTGCCACCAGGGAAAGCCCAGTCCTTTATTTTAAACAGGATATTTTATTACCCTGATTGGATGAGTCTGTTGATACATTTCAAAAATAAATTCTTTCCTATATTCATCCTCTGGCTCCTTCTTGTGGTCATTTGTTGTTGTTGTTTCTGCTTTTATCTTTTCTTTAGGTCTTTTGGTACCTCCAGGTTTAATTTCCAATTTTCTCCATTCCTTTTTGTAAATACTTTTGAATTCATTCCTATTCTGCTCACTCTCTGGGTACTATCCAATATAGGTCCCTCTTTGACAGTGTTCTCTGACATAAGCATAATATGTGGGAATGGAATGATCATTGAAGAACAAAGTGAGAATACAACTTCCCGTTGTGTAAACTCATTATTTCTTTAATGTATCCCAGGTGAACAATACTTCTCTATTTAAAGCCTGTGTTCCCTTATTTTCTGCAATGAACAGTATTTTCTGATGGATTTAATTCATGTGAGAGCAGCAAGGGAAGTCAAAGGTGACTTTAAGTTTTTGGCTGAGGAACTGTAAGTGTGAAGTTCTCATTTACTGAAATGGAGAAATGTAGAGTGAAATGATTGGAAAAGGGTTGTTCATTTTATTAATGTGTTAAGTCTGAAACTTCTATCACATATTAAGTGAATATGTCAAGTCTCCATTCAGATACCTGAACCTGGCGATCAAACTCTGGCGTGAAGATATACATTTGGAGGTCATCTATGTATGGCTGTTACTTGAAGCCCTGAATCTGGAAGAGCTCATCCAGCGATGAGAATACACAGAAGATAGAGGGTCAAGGACTGAACTCTGGGGCTCAAAAGTATTTTGAAATCAGCTAAGGAGGAATCAGCAAATCTGATGGAAGATTAGGTAATGAAGTAAAAGAAAAACAAGATAATGGTGTCCTGGAGAGCAAAGTATTTTGGAGAAGAATTTTAAATTAAAGGGAATAATCAGTTATGTCAAATGCTATTTATAGGTTGAGTAAAATGAATCCTGAGAAATAGCCATTGATGTGTTGATGTAGAGGTTAACAGTGACTTACTAGCATCTTACTAGAAATAGTGAGGGGAAAAGCCTGATTAAAGTGGGTTCGGGAAAACAGGAAGATCCAGCAGGCATAGACAGCTTTTGAACCCTTTTGTTGTTAAGAGAGTTGGAGAAATGGGGTGATAGTGTGTGTGTGTGTGTGTGTGTGTGTGTGTGTGTGTGTGGCAGGGGTGTAAGCAAACATTTTTTGGCTTATTTTTAATGGAGATATTATATCATGTTTACAAGTTAAGGTGAGTAAACCACTAGAGGTTAAAAAAATGATGATTCCAGAGAGAGAGAGAGATATTTACAAGTTAAAAATATTTGACTAAGCAGATGGAATGGATTTCAATTTGTAGATGGAGATTGACCATAGATGAGAGTGTGTAGAATTTAACCACAGAAAACGGTTGAAAATGATATTGCTTTACATATACAGATGTAAAATATTTTTTGTATATTTGCTCATGGGGCAGAGGAAATGTTCTTCTGATATTTTGATTTTCTCAAGATAAGAGGCCAGGTTTTTGAGTTTGAGAAAGGAGAACAGAAATTTGAGAATTGAAAAAGAAAAATTGGGAGTAATCTTCTAGCAGATTCACAGAATAGACTGATTAGTAAGACTGCTGGCAAGTTATCATTCAAAAATGTAAAATAAGACCAGAGAATGTGGTCACATTTAGCTGCTCGTACGCAAGTACAGAGTAGGTAGAGTTGGATTCACCGGGATGCGTTTTCCAGATAGGTACAATGAAGGAAGGGACAAGCATTGAACTTGTAGCTGTATGTAAGGAAGTGATCATCATAATTGACCCTGATAAACGGTGTAAGCCAGGTAAAACAGGAAATGAGACATGAAGGATTTAGGACAATGGAAAGGTGGCATGGTCACTGAATTTGATATCCCAGGGGGCATCAAAGTACCGTAGGCCATAGACTCACTCTATGGAATGAGCTGGAAAGAAAAGACTTGGAAGTTAGAGAGTAGAAATCTAAAACTGAAGTAATAGAGGGGGTGCTCACATTGGTAATGAAATTGTCTGGATCTAGTGCAGCACTGTCCAATAGAATTTTCTGTGATAATGGAAATGTTACACATTGTGCTGTCCAGGTCCACAGCCAAGAGCCCCACCTGTGGCTATTGAGCACTTGAAGTATGACTAGTATGACTGAGGAAATGAATTTTTAATTTTAATTCATTGAAGTTTAAATAGTTACATGTGGCTAGTAACTACAATAATGGAAAGTATAGCTTTAATGAATGATCACCATAATGAGTGGTCGATTTGTGGTGTGGTTGAAGGTGACTGGAGGTAAATCCAGGACCTGAGAGCACAGGATATTGGAATTTTCACCTGCAAGAACACTGAAATTACTGATAATCATGACAGGAATAGAAGTGAACAAGGAGATTTAAGACATTTGAAAAAATGGTAAAGAAATGAGAAATGCCCTGGAATTTATCGATGCTTGCAATGCGTTGTGTTATTTGATAGTCTAATCTGATGTAATGTGCTACAGAGGAGCTGGATATTTTTAAGGGGGAAAGTATAGACAGTAATTTCTAAAATCAACTAATAACAGATGATATAGCATTTTAGGATCATAATAGTAGAAAAGTGTGTAGGAAGTGTGATCAATCTTCTTTGCTATAGAAATAATTAGGAAACAGATGAGATTCCTCATCATGGTTTTACCGAAGCATTATTTCATATAAGATAGTAAGAAATTAAATACTTTTTAAGGGAACTTAAAGGCGTATGAAAGAATTAGGGAAATGAAAATGAAAACACAGTCTTTGCAAAATTAAGTGAAAGACCAGAACAAAGAAAAAGACCCTTGAGTTCTCTTTTTTTTTTAATGGTCAGCGAATTTTTATTTATTTTTTGTTATTTATGTATTTATTTGTTTTCTGGCCGCGAGACTTGCGGGATTTTAATTCCCCAACCAGGGATCAAACCCAGGCCCATGGCAGTGAAAGTGCCAAGTCCTAACCACTGAACTGCCAGGGAATTCCCAAGTTCTCATTTTTGTAATCACCTATTTGATTTAACTTCTGTTTATATCAATGCTCTGTGCCTTTACCTAATTTACCTAGAATAGAAACATAAACCTAGATTTATTATTCATTTTCACATTTTTGGTGGTGGGGTTTAGCTGATTATGACCCAGAGCCTCCACACACTTTTCTCTTTTTTTGTACTGAGCTCTCCATCAGTTTGAAAAAAAATAAACAAGAAATATATGTACATTTCTGTATTTAGAGATCATGCAAAAGTGTTACTGAAGAATTATTATTGCTACATTGCATTTCTGCAGCCCACTGGCTAATCGTTCACACCCCTAAAGCAGCTGCAATTATTTCTGGAGACCTGTGACTAAGCTAATCTTTGCACAGAGGTGAACCTTGGGAGGCTCTGGATCACTCCCCCAGCCATCTGAAAACAAAAAACCCAACCCACATTCTCTTCCTGAGTACAGTTACCTAATCTTCTCCTCCTTACCCCAGAGGAAACCTCTAGAAATGATTCCTCAGTTTCCTTCCTCATGTATTGCCCACAAATATTTTTAGAGTTCTGTATTTGCTGCTTTACCAAAATCACACAAAAATAGCAGCTTAAACAGCAAACATTTATCATCTCACAGCTCTGTAGGTTAGAAGTCTGACCCGGATCTCACTGGGGTAAAATTAAGGCTGAGCTGTGCTCCTTTCTGAATGCTCTGCGGGAGAATCCATTTCCTCAACTTTTCATCCTTTAGCTTGTTTATATTCATTGCCTCCTGGCCCCCTTTCTCTATTTCACCCAGCAACACTGTATCTCTCTGACCCTTCTCTGTTGTCACATCTCTCTCTGACCACATCTAGGAATGGTTCTCCACTTTCCTATGATTAAAATGTGCCCACCCAGATAATGCGGGATAATTTCCTCATCTCAAAATCTGTAATCTTAATCACATTTGCAGTGTTCCTTTTGCCATGTAAACTACCATATTCATAGGTTCTGGGGATTAGGACACAGATATCTTTGGGGGGCTATTATTCTGCCTAACACAGGTTCTTAACAATTTACTTTATTGAACAAGTTAGTATGTTTTATGAAAAGTATGGTGGGATTAGCAGTAGATGCAGTCCTTTAAGAGCTCTGTAAATCCGATGCTTGTCGCGACTAAATGACCAGCCACATGTGCAGTGTGCTGTCTTTTCTCATGTTCTTCCAAAAAACAGCCAAAACACTTTCTATATAAATCGTCACCTCTTTATTGCTCATGTGATGTTGTTGAAACCTAGAGTATCACAGGGTAAATCCTTGTGCAGTGAGTTTACTTCAGTTTTATTGGAAACATCTTTTCAGGGCATTTTTAGGCCTAGGAGGAGATAGAGGTTGGTTGGTTCATCAGGTTATTTTTTAATGAAATGTAAATAATTGTAGCCGAAAGAGACTTCAGGCATAAAGACACTCTGGAGATTTCCCCATATCCAGTGTTCAATAGGAGTGTCTAGCACTATCCATGCCTGTGGTTACCCCAAACTCTATCTTCTGATTTTGGGGACCTGGAAGACGGTAAGTTTTCCATAGGAATTTCAGCTGCGCCACAACCGTGACTGTGGGCTTCCCTCAGGCTAAAAGCCAAGCAAGCAAACAAATCAAAAACAGAAACAAAAGCACCTTCCCATGTGCCAGCCTCCTTCTCTCCAGAATCTGCCTGCTTTTTTCACTCGTCTAAAACAGCAGGAGGTCGTTTTTAAAATCTTGTCCTGGGCTTCCCTGGTGGCGCAGTGGTTGGGAGTCCGCCTGCCGATGCAGGGGACACGGGTTCATGCCCTGGTCCGGGAAGATCCCACATGCCGCGGAGCGGCTGGACCCGTGAGCCATGGCCGCTGAGCCTGCGCGTCCGGAGCCTGCGCTCC